>NW_025941501.1:26569-328519 GCF_000764305.2 Hyalella azteca
GCGCAAATGTATGACGTCACCATTTCAACCATCAACGAACGCATGGAACTAAAAGAAAGCTTAATATAAAGGAAAAACTAAAGAGGTGACAGAATTACCTACTACTATGACGGAATATACCGCGTTTACCCTATTCTATTTAATTTCATATTTTTAAGCTCAATTATGGTGCCAAGACCATGAAACTGAAATTTATTCTATCCAATTCTGCCTTTAAGTTTTAAGTAATAGCAATCATATCTAGCAGTTGCACCCATTTCCCCCACCCTCCTCCCTCCTGCAGTCAAAGTCTCAACCAAAATGTTTTATTCTAGTTACAATAGATAGCCTACAACAAGAGCTTTCTAATGGTACTAAAAACTTTGAAAGTGGCTCACAGGAAACCTACAAATGATAGTTTTTCCAAAAAATGTGACAGAAGTTGGTCCATTTTTTGGGGTGAAATTAAAAAAAGGAAAAAATTCATATCTTTTTCATTATTCGACCTACTCCACTCATACTTATATGATATTTTTCTAAATTTTCTTCTCTTTTCAGTGGTATAATTTTCATTACGATCAAAGTAAAAATTTTTTTTGTGCACATACCTACACTCCTACAGTGTTGAGTGTACCGTACGGCTACGCCATAGTATATTTGAAAGCGTAACTCACCTTGCCCTCGGAAGCTCAAAATATGCTCAGGTGGGAAATTAGTGGTCAAATACTGACAGTGCAATACCCATTGGAAATGGATAATGCAATCATTTTTATACCCCAACATTTTGACAGTAACAAAAATTAAATCGGCCTCAGCTTAGCGCTTGAGGTACGGCGACCACTACCGCGGATCAAGTTCAGGCATCCGAAAAGAAATGTTTACTGGATTACTTGAACGAAAGAATGGTGAGAAAAATCTTTTCAATTTCAAGTTACACCTGAAATTTTTCTCAAACCTAGAAAAATTCTATGCTTTAGAAGAGGCAACTATTCTCACATAATCTCACGAATGTTAGTTCAGCTGTTCCTAAAATATAATTGTATAAATAACTATAAATTCTGCTTGAAAATTCTCCCAAACATAGAAATTAATTCACTTCTATGAGTCAAAAAGTTTGTTATAATTTCAAAATTGTTAATTCAGCCGCTTTTCTAAATAGGTAACTTTAATAAGAAAGAGAACCTCTTTTTAACGAACCTAACAATTTATTTACGATAAAGCAGCAAAAAGTTTGTATAATTTCACGAGTGTCAATTCAGACGTTTCTGAAATAGAATTAGTACTAATAACTTCTCAAAATCAACTAAAAATTTCTCCCAAACCTAGAAATTTATTTCTTTTTAATGCCAGAAATGTTGTTCAAATCAAGCGGGTGTCTCTTCGGCCGTGCTTGAAATTGAATTAGTATTAAAAGCTTTTTAAATTCAACTTCAAAATTTTTTCAAACCTAAAAATTTATTCATTTTGAAGAGGCAAACGTCCGTTACAATGTCACGAGTGTCACTTCAGCCGTTTTTTAAATAGGTTCAGAAATAGTAACTACGGTAGTTGAATTCAAATAGAAATTTGAAACTTGAAATTCAAAAAGTTTAAATTTTATAATATTAAATATTTAAAAATACTGCTCAAATCTAACGAATGCTTCTTCAGCTTTTTCTGAAATGGTATAAGTTGTAATAATTTCTTTACGTACAGTAATGTAGGTACCTCCCGGATTGCCATCCAAAGCAAGTCATTCTATGAGCAGAATGTGGACGAAGATGCATATTCAGCATGATATTGTGTAACATTTCTACTTCGCATAAACCGTTGAAGTTTTCGCTTCAAAATACGACTGTAGAAATGGTCCCAAAGGAGCTGTCTGTGTCTGACAATAATGAAGCAATATAGTCATAACGGCATTTCGGTATATTTAAAGCAAGGCTTTTGCTGCAGACGTGGACTGGACATTTCATGAGCCCAGGCAAGTCTGGCTCGACAAAGGTCCGAGCCTTAATATTCAAATAAATTTAACCACCCTGTCAGAGGCCTGAAATTCTAGGGACACCTTACCCCGTAACGTTAATTATCTTGCCTCAAAATGACTGAGACGATGGGGAGGTGCTGACAACGACGGGTCTTCTGAGGCCGACAAAGTCTTTAGCCGAGTTCACTGAGCGTCTAATTCTTCCCGAATTGCCTTCGACATTAAATGCAAGACATAAAACAATTTCGAGCAAAAGGCATTGTTTCGACGAAAAATACGGCTGAGTGAATATCAGAAAAATTATTAAACTTGACTTAAACGTCGTTTGATTGTCATGACCAAAAAAATATTGTTATTTGCGTTTGTCGTGAACACGTTGACCATGGAAGCGTGAATGTTAGAGGATGCAGCTGGCTGGGATAATGTGTCTGTCGCCCTCATAACGACCGCACCTCAATTGTCTTTATTATCTCGCTAGGATGGCTCAAGGCTTTCATCCCTGAGTCCTCCTATAGTTCCGGCATCCTAACACTCAGTACTCAGGATATTTCACGTATGCTGCAATGAACAGCATTGGAGCGGTTCCAACGCTCATAGATGATCCTTTGACAACGAAGAAGAGCTCGAAATTAGGATTTAAAAAATTATGTAGATTTTCAAACGAATCTCTTTTAAAAATTAAACTATTCGATTAATCAAGTTTCATGGAAAAGGCTTGACGAGGCAAACTTGGATTGTATTATAGTTTCGAGTTATCTGTCAAACAGATTAACTTAGAGTCAGAGACATATTGTGCATTGAACTGGTGCGTTCAAAAGCGCATGATCGATATCAGACTAACACTGACGATGTATCTTTCTAGCCTTGCCTTGAACTTAGTCTCCTATTTCTCGAAAAATTTTCATTGTTCATTTTCTGCTTCATAGAAAAGTCATTAAGGATCGAATAATTCAGGATAACCTCGAGCCATGAAGCTTATTGAATGTTAGTTTATTCTTTGTCATCCTGACTGAACAATGCAACAGCTGCTCGCATGAAACGGCAATCAGTGGCAAATAACTCATCACAGCAAAATTTACTTTCAATTAGAACGAAAAACGAGCAAACTGAGTTTAATTTATAAAATTTCAAATGATGTCAGGCTGATTATTATAGATAGGCTTACGGTACATATTTCATTATTATCTCCGCATGTCAATCAAGTCTCAATGCCCTTATGGTTTTGAAGTCACTTATTCATCTATTTTCTTATGGTGTTTTAATGCTATTTACGCAGCAAATTAGAAGAGCTGTTAAGCTGAAATGTGCAATCTGGCAACGCAATTAAGTATAAATTCATGGAATGGGTTGTATTAGCAAGACGCAGAAAGTCAAAATTAAATAAAGATTGCCAGTTTAGTGGAAAAATGTAATGTTCTTAAATATCTTATGAAGTCTAGAGGCCTGAAAACTTGCTTAATAAACTGTTTTTTAATTGAATTATATCCGTCCTGAAGGTATGGCCTTCCAAGCTTGGGAGTCCAAAAAGTGTTATTTACAAACAATAATAACGTTTTTTTATATTAAAATAATCCTTTTACTTTATTGTTCTGAGCACACTTTATTTAACACGGAAGATGTGGTACTAGAAATTCTGTACTCACCGCTGATATTCCCATTACACCTGAGAAAAATAAATGTTGGGCTGGCATAAGAAGTGAAAATTCACCAAAACGTGCTTACCAATCTAGCAAATTCTTATCCCATATCTTAACTAATCCCTGCATCATACGAATATTCCGCTTTTATTAACATTATTTTCATAAAATCAATCGCACGTGTTTGGAAATAGCGATTTATTATGAGGCTCTATATTTGATTTGCACTAAATGAGCAAAAGGCCGCTGTTTTTTTTCGAGCTTTAAAATCCATTTTATTTTTTATTTCTTGGGGTTAGGCGATCAAGCGTTTCGAAGCGATTGAATTGGTTTCCTGTCTTCAGGAACTGTTCACGATTTTCAAATTAAATGTGTGGCTGTAACTTCGTAGAATTATTCACGGCTAGCTCGGGCACAATTGGATGCAAAATGTCAAGTTCAGTTATATCAGGATTCACATCATAAAAACATTACTTAACGTTACTATAGATCTCATTCATATTTACACACGGTGACTACAATAGTAATAAGTTTGTGCAACATCCACACATCCATAAATGTTCGGGTCTGAGCTCACAAAAATTTTCTTAATGTTTGAACGCTCGACAACAATTTTGCAGGCGACGTGCGATGAAGTTGATTAAATCCTGGCGAGCTTGTCAAATTTCGACAAACATCAAAAAGTTTGCAGAACGCAGACTGAGCACAAACCATTGCGTGGAACTTTGAGCCAAATCGTTTGACCAGGAAATTGATGGCAAACTTAACACAAATTTAACTTTTTGACAGCGCTGTTCTTTCAATTCTTAAAACTAAATCCATATTCTTAGTTTTACTGTGTAAGTAAATTAATTTCGACCTTATTTCATTTTGACATCTAATCTTAACTTACAGTGTCGTTATAATGTTCCTCTGAAAATGTTGGGCTCGTGAATGATTACCTGGACAGCGACTCAATTGATGCTCCTATCTCTTGGTACATTAGGACACTTGAAGAAAGAAGATTGAAAAATAATAAATTGCAGTAGAGGAATAAAGTCCTGAAATTTTCGAATGAAAGCTGCAGCAGCAGCAATGCCGAGGTGTAAGTCGCTTCCGTTGCTACGACATCGAGAGAATTGAGAAGGTTGCGCTGAACAAGTTGTCGAATTTTCCGAATTCGTCTTAAGCAATTATAAACTTTTGCCATACAGGATCTATTTTCCAATTGGGAATACAAGTAAACGAAATCACACAGAAAATGAAAAGAGGGACGTAATGTACAAAATTAATTCTATTGAATGCATTACCGCCGCAAAAGGAAATTATCATTTATTGAGCTACGTCCGTGCTCCGTATAGTAAAAGACCTACAGTATTTCACCTTATGGTTAGACCGAAAATACGAAGCTTTCCAATTCGAATTGATAAGCTTGGCGTGAAAATCTTGTAGAAACCTCGTATAAATAAATATTGGCATAAGACGATACAGTTCCTTGCAACAACCTTATATCGGAGTCCGAGTATTTTGAGAGCTCCGCAGTGCCCTGTTGCACTCGTACAGGCTTTCCTCAAACCACTTTAACGGCCACGATTTTACTGGTGGGATCTGAATACATCTTAACGCTGCCAGCATGTAATCGAACCCAACAAGATATTGCAAATTGCAGTCTTGTTAAAGGCACGCCACCTGCGCCAGCTGTGATGAATGAGAGGCTGCAAAGCTGCCGCTGGTTTGGGCGTGCGGAGTGTCCAAGTCTACACTCAGCTAAATGAGTGAGATTGGTACAAAAGCGATGCAAATTTTGCGCTGGTTTGGGTCATTTTGACTTAGTTTGGCCCGGCAAAAGGGCTTATCAGTGCTACCTACGATCTCTGCTCGTACTGTGGGTAAAAACGCGTGTCACGATATGATCAAACATACCCATTTTTTCTGATTGTACGACCTCAAAACAAGCTTTCTGGGACATCCTTATGCTTTTCAACGTGATATTCTGTTAAAACATTAAACAATCGAACTATACAAAACAATCGAACAATTTGCGAATGAATTGAACATAAAATAAGTTTGTTATTTTAGGAACATACATATTTTAAACCTAGTATATGACTGATCTATCTTGGAGTTTTTACAATAAATGTAAAATTAAATGTTGGAGAAGGGAGAGGTGGGGTGAGGGAATTCCCCATTTTACGTAACTATGCAAGGCACAGAAGACTTTTACATGATTCACCAATGGTGTCTTGAAAGTTGATTGTTCTTATATTATATTCCATTTCTTTAGTTATTGATTTACATGCAACAACACCTAACTTAACATCAAAACGGAGTATGGCATTTAATTATGCAAACTAACGCATTCTTTTGTACATTAACAGCCTAGATTCTAGTTGGATTAAAGTTTTAATTTAACGTTGTGAAATAAACCCCAGTTTTGCGCGTGTGGCCTAAATTGATGCCTCCTAAACCCAACGAGCGATCTTTGATGGAACTTGATTCGCTCTTTCCGAAATTGGCTCGGCTCGCTGATGGTGATTTGGTCGACGAATTTACGACAACTTGCGATGTTGAACGACCGTATCTGATTTTATAGTGCAATACTTCCCGGTACAAAGCCCCCAACTTTCAGTGTCGCGCTTCATGAACTGCGTTCACTTTATTCAAAGACTGACATCGTATTAAAAGATTTTATTACCCGGTCAAAGGAACGTAAGAGAATGGAATTACCCGGTCAAAGGAACGTACGTCACTGTAAATGGAATACAGCGACTGCAAGACAGAAAAATATTCCCTATAACAAGAGTATTAACTGCACTATTTTTATATACCCAGCATATTAGCCATAAAGTAGGATCATGATGAAATTTGTGCTTGAATTTTGTTGAATACAGATTTTATAGATCGAAGCATGTTGTTATTATTAGGATTTCATAGAGCATTCAGAAGTAAACTCTGTCTCATGCAGGGGATGATTGAACGCGCGTATGGGATGGGCGATTCAATGCTTTCTTTCATCGTCAAAAACCTAGTTTATTGCAAGATTGAAACCAGCGTCACTTCTCTCTAACGTATATTCCAGACTGTGATCTAAAATATATGGCCGACAAAACCAAATGTTATGATTGCGAAAAAAGGGCACTCTCTCGAAGCACGTAAAAACGGCAAGCTTCTATTTTATGACGCTATAACATTGTCATCTAAAGTAATACAACCTTACTCTCTCTTGTACTCTCTTAACCTCTACGGTGTAATTGTACAACAATTCCACTCAAAACTCGTTAGAAATGACGACTGGGACAATCTAAGGAAAGTTTTGCTGCGGCAGTTGCGATTTTTTCATGTCGGGCTGTTTGGGTGAAGTGAGTTTTATGTCATTGAAGTGCATTGTTTTAGCAAAGAAAGCATATATTTTTAATTTTTTACGTGTAATGGAATTTGTCAAACGCTTTCATTTAAATAACAAGGCATTCAATTTTGATATTCAAGATTGTATTCAAGATTGAATACAATCTCGATCATTTTGAATATTCTTTATTATTTGGGATCATATCAGGCAAAATTATCAATTATCCTCCCTGCGAATTTTAGTCTCTCGGTTAATTATATTCCTATTTTCGACGTTTTGAACTGACGATCCTGCTGGTTTCCTAAACGTTTGGATTAAATTATGATGAATTTGTTTGCTATTTGTTTTTCAAATTCTTGGTTAATTTTTTAACATTTCTAAAAACATTTATTTTTGTATTTTGGTTCAGCTAAAAACCAAATACAAGTTCTCGTGGAGTTCTAACGAAATAATGAATGCACAAAATCCAATTACGATCAATCAACGAGTCGAGCCACTACCAGCGGTTGGATTCAAAGTTACGATCGTCATCAAATTTGCGACTACAAAATATATTGTTGGAATCCAGGCCTAGAATGGCTTCGCTACAAGGGACAATAGTGAGCAAAGAAACAATGAATCCGTTGGGTCCGGCGGTACGGTGTTAAAGCCTACTGAACCTATCTAAAGGGCTGCCCTGAATCTTGTTCGTAACTCCCAAAGAACAAAGAAACGATTAGCACAAATTTATAACGACCAGACCATATGGCCTTCGTGATCGCCTTCTTTCTTAAAACGAAGCTCGAAACTAAACTCGAAAAGAACGGCGCGCTTGAATTTAAGACATAATTGATGGCTCCGCTGATCATTATCTCATTATGGAACTTTGATTAAAGAAGAATTTAAGATTTAGTGGACAGAGAGAGACAAAATAATTGAAGACTGAGCGGCTTGAGTAATCAGATTGAAACATGGACATTGATTCAAAATAAGTGGATCTTAATTTTCCAGTCGACAACTCTTAATGGATTCAATTCCACCGTCGAAGTATTGGATTAGAAAAATCTATCAGAAGGGAAGATCTCTTGATCTGACTTCCACCAAATGACACGATACAACTTTTCTTTTTTGCTGTAAAAACACCAGCAGTTGACTGATATTTGAGTATGTTATTTTTAGTGGTTTGGAATTTTTAGAAGACATGAAGTGAGTGAGAAGAAATTGATTAAATGTTCCAACTGCAGAAAAAAATATGAAACAAGTACTCTATAGTTGCAGAAAAACAATATGAATTACATATTCTAGTTGCGAAAAATATTCAATCTAGCCATAATAAGAGCTTAACACGTTCCATAATAAAATGTCATTCTATAAGCAGAATTACATTTCAATGTATACGCCGAAAAAAATCTTTTCGGCTATAACATTAATAGCATGCCCATCGAATTGGCTTTAATTTAATATTTTAAATGGATCAAAACAAGATAGTGATTGGATAACCTAAATTGGTTACGAAAGCTTAGAAATAACAAAATAACCGTAATTTTTTCGCAAAGGCTCTTATGCTGCCGACAAAAAAAAAAAGTGAAATCTCACATTTAGGATGAACATTGCTATGTTGTAGTATCAAATTCATTCAATATCTGTTTGAGAGTTTTCTGTTTAAGAATAAACAAGCTTTTTCTGCTGAGAATAAACAAGCTTTCTTCTTCTTGTGAATAAGCACAAGCTTTTTTTGCTTGAAAACAAACAAAAGCCGAAAGCTGCATCCAATAACCGCCATCACTAAAGGCCAGAAACGGTAGCCAGCGGACGGGCCCGAGACTGCGATCAAGGGTAATTTGCAGTGGAGTATTTATCGGACTGTTCGTCGATAGGTTTACTGCGGTCCGCAATTTAGGGGCGTATTTATTGCAGACGGAAGGACTGTTAGCGGCGGACAGCCATCTCCTGAAAGCATCTTTGTCCATACGCAAGCCTTTCTAGCGCATTTTCTCATTTATGGAAAAATGCACTATTTTGCTCGCTCTGTCCGTCTGTCCGTCTGTCCGTCCGTCCGTCCGTTCGTGACTTCACGTTTTCGCCGACGAGAAAATGCGCTCTCTGTCACTCACTGCAGTGAGTACTGAGTTATATATATTTTTCCTAATGAGAGATTTAGAATCACCATCCAAATGGGATATCAACGCTCATGGAATTGTTCCATGTACACGATTATGCCTGTGGCCCTATTTTTTATTGTTTAATATCATTAATGAGTACGTCTTCTAATTTATTAGAAATTATATTATTGATTTGTTTTAATCATAATCAGGAGTGAAAATAACGTAAAGTATCATGAAAATCTACTTTTCATTATATTGGGCTTCATTATATGATACGTTACATAGTTAAATGTACCGGTGCTGTGTGATCGAATAAAGCAAATAAATTCCATAGTCCAAATTGAACGACTTCAACTCTTTTGACCTTTATTTCAGGATAAGCGTTTTTTCCGTCATCATTCATTTATGGCGTTATAAATTTTTTGAACCTTGAAATTTAATAATAATTTATAGCTACGCATACCCTGGAAGCCTATGCCGCATATTTATCAACGTATGGAAACAATAATAGGCCAAATTTCCAGTCCTTGAGCCATTCTTGTTTAACGCGCGTCAGTTATCGGCGCTAGTCGGTTATAATCAGAGCAATGTAATTCTGCCACTCAACGTTGCTTAAAACTGAAATCCGAAATCCAAAAACTAACGACATAAGAAATTTACAACTTGTCTTTTAAAAATTTGTTATTGTTATTGATAAGCCTCTCAGCGTATAATATTATTTACGTGCAGCGTAAAACCTGCGTATGAATCACCTACTATTATAAATAACATTTTTTTGCGTTGAAAATGGACCGTAATTTAAATAAATAATTAAAATTAAAATATTGTAAATTAAGCTTTTAACCTTTAAGTAATTTTGTCCCGTTATATCTTGCTTAAGGGGTAAATTTTATTCAGCGAGTAAAGACGAATATCTAAAACAGGTGATTTAAATCTTTTGTCACGAGCTCTAAATAAAGTACTCTTTTTAAAAAAGACTATAGAAAGCTGAAATTAAACCCCCGCTTCAATATCTGCGAAATTTTAGGCTCATAAGAATCTCTTAACAATGGGAAAGTTTCACCAGGGAGAGAAAAGGGCCCTACAAAAAGACATCCTGCAATCATAGGCGCCGAGGCAAAGAATCCAAACGAGGCAACTTCGGGAGTCTATTTTTGTGACAAACTTCGGCCCGGCCCGCTAAGCGCACGTAAAAGAGGCTTTAATGTATCGTTCCTACCAGAGTTTTGCCCGTGCCTGATATAGAAAGTTTGCCTGAATGAATAAGACTAGTTAGGCAAGTTTTTCCTTGGTAGATTCAGTAGAAGAAGGCATGGATGATGATACGTTTATGCTTCTACTGAAGCCAGCAAAACTTCTCAGTTACAAAAGTTCCATTGAAAAATGTATTTCGATGAAATTTAAGCTCAACAAAAGCCGGTGTCTACCATAGGATACGAACCCTTTTTTGTTATTCGGATGATTATTTGCGTGTATATAAGTACTTCTTATCCTACCTAGTACAAGACTGATAAACTACAATAGATCTGTATCATATCCATTTGAACGCCGTTATTCCTTCAGCATTAACTTAAGTTTTACCGCAGGTCCGCAGAGATACACATTGAACCTATAAAAAAATCTACTCCTACAATAATAAAATTATTGCAAATGCCATATCACTGAATTATTGCTAAATACTAAATTACTGTTCTGATAAATAAAGCATCTGCCGTACAAGTTGAATTTCAACGAAGCGAAATTAACGAGAAAGTTTATTCGTTATCAGTCATGACTTTAACCCCGAAGCAAAACCATTTGCGGGAACAAATTGCGGATGTGCCTTCCTGAGCCAGGATCTGTCGACTTAATACGGCTCCTGCTCCACGTTATTGACCGTAAAGCTGCCGCTTATGCAAATAAATGAACACACGGCAAACGAATGCGCATTGAGAGTGCTGCTCAGACTTATTATTTGCAATTTTTTGCATTTATTTTAATTTAAAAGATACTGAAAAATATTTCACTGAGAAACATTCAAATGTCTGCCAGTTACTAGCTTTGTTTGTAAATGTGGTTATTATCAAAGCTGAATTTTAAGCGGACCCATCAAACATCATCCAAAATGAAGGCTACGATGCATTCAATTCAGAGCATTTCTAAAAATCGTTGGAACTTTGACTTCCGTCTCCAGTGCGATGGAAGCCATTGATCAAAGACCTCCTCAAGAGGAGCCTTTCGGTAATATGTGGCTGAAAGCCTAAAGGCCACGCCTATCCTTCGCCTTATCCCTCACTGGTCTTCTAAAAAGTTCAGGTTCGTCTTCTTCTTGAGAATTTATTGTCAATTCTGCAACGGCTGAACATAAGCTTTAAGCGCCTTTTGATATTCCATGTTTAAATTTTTTCCTGGGTTGAATCTCTGGCTTGAAAATGTCGTCGAATCTGCAACGGCCAAGCATCTGATATTGGAGGCTTTAGATATACCCGAGCCAGGTATAACTTTTTCCTGTTTCAGAAAGGATTTTTTGGCCTGAGAACGGTTGGCAGACACACGTCAGGACCTGCAGCTCTGCAGGCATGGGCCTCGATTATTCTGCGCTTCAAAAAGCGACTTTTCCTCGAGGCTACACGGCCGCCATAACCATGGACAAGGGGGCGAGCGGCCGCCTGCCGTGTGCAGTTTTTCCAGCCCTTTTTTGCATGTAAACTTTTAAAAAGAAAGGAAAACGTTGAACAGATTCTTAGAAAATGTGGCCATCATTACATGTTTTTGTATTGCCTTGCAATTTTTGCTGGCGGTACAGGTACGGAGATTCGAAATTAGCTATGGAAAAAATATATTGGATAAAATGAAATGAGGCTACGAAAATAGAGGCAAACGGGATTCAAAGTGTCGGCATAGCCAATGTTTAGTAACACTTGATTAAAGGTAGAAAATAGAAGCAATGAAGAAATAAATGACCTTTACAGGTGCGAAGATTTAATTGAACGACACTCACTGGCTCATTGCACAAGATCCAAAGTTTTGAAGTTCTGATAAGAGCGCTTGGCGTGTCATTCAGGGCGCAACTGTTCCACCTCAAAAAAGCTTGGCAGAACCTCATCAAAAGTTCTTCTTTCTGTCAAGACCGCCGCATGGCTGAGAACTACAAACTTATGATTACTACATTTGGCAAGGCCGCGAAACCACATCGCATTTTATCTTTCGAATTCTTAAATTTTGCTTTGTACTGCTTCCGTTTCTTCTATTCAAATGAACGCTGCTGTAATAATCGGCTTTCAATTGTCGTTTCCATTTATCGTTTTTTAGTGACGGAACAGTTAATTTCGTGAACAAAATACGTACGTAGCTGTATGATTTAAATTATTAATAACCATTATTACTAACAAATTTATATTGGACTGGGCAGAATGTTGAAAGGACTCGCTGTGTTCATTGAAATGAATAATTACTTAATACTTTAACGGTATTGCGGGTTCATAACAGAAGATGGACACGATACAGAAATTCTTCAATCATAATATGGCTCAGGTTTAGAATAACTCTTAGCCATAATGTCGTCCTAAAAGAAGTATGTGAACCATGAGATCACAAAATGTCACACAAATTTACATTTATTTACTGACAAAAAATCAATTATTATTCCTCAATTGAGACAGCGTTACCATGGCTTGAAGAATGCTCTAAAAACTAAATAACAAAAAAATCCACTATTTATAACGTTTTCTTATAGGCCAACCTTAAGAGGATATCTTGATTAAGCTCGACTGCCTTTCTCGGTAATTTATCAGGCCGCGATACGTCGAAGAGGACGCCAAATTTCCGAGGTTGTTCAACCAGACGGAAAAACTGTAGGACGAAGACGAAATAATTTATTTAGGAAAAACAGTGAATTTTCGAGAGACCTGCGTTTTTCTGAAGCTTTATCAAGCACTTTTGGCGGATCGAATAAACATTTAACCGTGGCAGGAAAAAATTTGACAGATAAACCGCGAGTGTTGCGACAGTATGAAGAAATCGGCTGTCAATGACCTATTTCATTTTTTCATAAATATAAAACTTGTGTTTAAATTATAAAGAGTGAAAATTCTTAGATGGTTGCTGGCAGCGCCAAAAATTTTAAGTTGAATCACTCTGTAAAGTAAAGTGTTGAAGTAAAATTTTATCATGTTTGTTCAACATGATAATGTCACAATGAGACTAAAACACATGAACGAAACAGCAAAGGAACTTAATTACTTTGGCGTGCCTACGGTTGTAACAAACGATGATGAATCCCGATTTCTAGTAATTTCTAACTGAAAATAAAGATAGTTCCTTTTTGTTGAAGAAAATAAAAGAATTATGAGCAATATAGCAATTGTGAAATAAAATGTTCGGATATTTTGTAGCAATATAATAGCCGGTATCCGATCATAATTAATTAATCTATTTTTTATATTGCTTCTAAATCGGGACACAAGTCCTTTGTTATAGCACATAATTAAAAAAATATCGGCGGCTACAGCTAAGCGGAGTCATGTCATTGCCTGTGCAGCATTCATATTAGGGCCAATTTGCGAGAATTTCTCGTCGTTTTCTCTGTGTAATGAGAAGCACATCATTACAAGTCGATTAGTCTGATATAGGCTCAGTTTATTGCATTAGCTGCAAATTAGCACGTGGGCGTTAGGTGAGTGCTGATGCTCAGCAGTAGCTCGTGCATGCAATTTCGCCCACCATTGAATTGAAATTCAATGGTGGTTGAAATGGCTTGGACTACATTACACCGTTGATATTCAGTAGCATAAATACAGAAGTGGCAGAGATGGGAATAAAGAAAAGAATTAGGAGTGATGAATCTAGATGCACATAACATACAGAATTAGAAAATACACAGAATAAGCATAAATAATAATAAAAACGAGCTATAAGAGCAATAAGTGGTGTAACAAAATTCCGACTCCTTTCAAAATTAACATAAGGATTTTTGGCAACTAAGGCACATCGACTTTTCCCGCGAAAATTTAGTTTAATACATTATCTTCAAATCGTGCTTTTATTTAGAAAAATAATTCACAGTTCAGGCACTTTAATCATATTAAGTAGAGATTTAAAAATAGTAGTAATTTTAAATCTTTTAGTAGAGAAGAATAATTTGAATACGTGATACTTCTTTCATCACGTCATATTTGCTTTAATATACCATAGAAATCGATTCAGCTCCATCTAAAATTCCTTTTAGTGCACTGGTGTTAAAATCTCGCAGCTATACGGCGTAATAAATCAGACGAAATGTTCCGTGATAAGCAATACTTCTTAACTTTTAAATCCCCGTATCACGAAACGAAAAGATTATAATAAATTACTCTGGTCAAATACACCAGACAGAAGTTAGTCTCAAAATCAGTCCAATAAAAATTTCCGGTTCTGAAATTTTGCGTGAAATCAGGAAATATTTTTGGCTTTTCCAGGCACGCGTTGCCTGAATACGAGTCGATCGCTCCAGCCCTGCCTCCAGCATCGACTGCAACACGCCGAAGAAAAATAAAAGTTGTTCCTAAGTTCTGCCAATCAGGGACTTTGTTTGAAATTTTCAAACTTGGATTAACAGACTTTCAGGAGATTGTTAACGAGTCAAAGATTGCATGGAAAGCAGCAGTTCTTTTTTCGTTCAAGTGCTCATGCGACTAATGAGCACTCGCTTCAGCGTCGGGAAACACGAATGATGAAATTGCATTTCAACAATAATATGACAAACAACTAGATAATATTAACAGCTTATCAACCTATATGATCTAATCATGAGCACCAAGTCTGAATATACAACCATCATCAAATTAGCAAAAATTAAATATGTTATTAAGAGTAAGAATTTGCAAGTTTTGAATTTAGTATGTGGAAAACTAAATGTTATACGTCGTCGATTCATGTTATACGTCGGTCTCAAACTCTGGTTTTATGGACGAGTTTATCATGACATGCTGATGATAAAGAATGATTTGCTGCTCGTTCAAAGACTCGTTCATAATTAAAAAATCCCTACGATCTTCGAGTTCAATTCCATGCATCAAAGAAGCGCAGGCATCACGCGTCTGCGGTCCCATTGCTGGCTGCCTATTTCAGTTTGGTGGCCCTTTAATTAATTTCTTTGAAAGTGAGCAGCAAAAAGCGTACCACTCAGCGCCGCAACTGCGATCACCTGCTTTCCTAAATTGCAAAGCCAGCGAAAATTTTTTTTCGAAGTTCACAACTCGGCTCTAATTTGTAGGCAAACGAGCTAGGGCGCTTTTGCTCACCAGCTCGGCCTTCCCACGCATATCACTGTTCCTGTTCACTTATGGATATTTATATTTTAAAAATGGAAATTTGTAATTTAAATTTGCTGATGACCAATTAAAAATATTAATGTTGAACAATACATATGTAAGGCAATGATGTAATTCTCATCATAACGGAGAAGTAAGAATAAAATAATTGAAACATTTCAAGTTTTCAGGAAATTCTTTCTTTCCTTAATATATCTTTTGCTGGACTTGGTCAATTGATAAATATAATCTTGAACTATGATGTATAATGAAACAGGTCGCATCTGAGTAAATTAAATTAAAGGTCGAGTGTACAAGAAAAAGCTCAGTTCACGGTAATGAAGCAACAATGAAAAACGCGGATACATTTGTCAATTATTATTTTCCAATATTTGTCAATACCATCTCTTCCGGAAATATTTCAAAGCAATCCTGCATTTCATATGAAAGGCAATCAGGCGGGAACATAACATATATGAAAAGTTTACTAAAACATTAAATGTGTTCCTTTAAATTGTATAGTAGTTTATATTCAAAAGTTAAATTTCTAGCGATGAATGAATTGTGTAGAAATTTAAATCGCTTGAATTTTAACCTGGAATTGACACAAATTGATAATTTGTAATTCTATAATCCTTTTATCGCGAATCCCGTTTATAATTTTCAAACTGTATATGCAGACGAGAAATGTAAACTCGATCAAGCTAGAATAGAATACAATTTCCAAATAACTCCCGTTCTAAATTATGACGGAAGTTGTAAGATTTCATCTATGGAACAAATGATAAGTTACTGAATTGAAACGACACATTAAAATTTGTACTCCGACCCCTTCCTCGTTTTGCAATGTACATTCCATCAATAAAAATGTCAAGTGAAGGTAATTAATATAAATACCATGAATGCTTGCTCACACTTCGCCAGGCATTTTTCCAGTGTTAGGCAGCAAAAACACAAGTGAAAAAACTTCAAAATATGACAACAGTTCAAAAAAGAACAAAAAACTGCACTGTTAATATATTAAATTTGTGTTGAGTTTGCCATCAATATTCGGGATAAGTTATTGGACTCAAAGTTCTACACAAGGTTCCACGCAATCGGCGTTTGTGCTCAGTGTGCGTTCCACAAACTTTTTAATGTTTGTCGAAATTTGACAAGCTCGCCAGGATTTAATCAACTTCATCGCGCATCGCCTGCAAAAATGAAGTCGAGTTTTCAAACATTACCAAAATCTTTGTGAGCTCTGGCCCGAACAGTCATGGATATGTGGATGTTGCACAAGCTTATGACTATTGGAGTCGCGGTCTGTAGATATATACGATCATTAGTGACGTTGTGTAATATTTTTACGGTGTTAACTATTGTATGACGAGACATTGCAGCACAATCGATCCTATAAGTATAATACAACTGTGAATAATTCTACGGACCTATGAACAAACATTTAATTTAGAATTCGTGAACACTTCCTGAACAGAAGTAAATCATATTCAATCTTTATGAAACTATTGTGCAAGATGAGATACAAAAATTTCTTAAAGGACGAGCTCGGAAGAAGGAAGTAAATGATTCAACGGGAATCACAGATAAAGCGTGTAAATAAATCTCTACTTACACTCCAGTTCGGTTTACTGAATTCGACTAAGGTAAATAAAAGCGGAAAGTTTGTGCGAAAAAGGAAATTCTAAAACGTTTCCGTGTTTAGGGCAAGCCAGTTTGATCGAGATAACTTTTATTTCGCAGGCTTAGACAGACTGAGAAAAACTATAACTCAGTACTCACTGCAGTGAGTGACAGAGAGCGCATTATTTCGTCGACAAAAACGTGAAATCACGGACGGACAGACAGACAGAAGGACAGACGGATGGACAGATAGGGCGAGCACAATAGCGCCTTTTTCCATGAATGAGAAAATGCGCTAAAATGACGAATACATTCACCATAGGTGCAAAACCTTCTCAAATAACAATCACCAAATCCGCGGCTAGAGGCGAGTACCTCTGACGTGTGCGTATTCTGGCATCTTTGCGAGCGTTAGGGCCTCTGTTTGGTGTGTAGGACCGCTGTGTGGGTATTTGTGTGTATGTGTTGGCCACTCTACGTGAATGCGTACGAGCCTCTGTGTGTATATGTGTTTTGTGACTCGTGGTCACGGCATGATCCCCGATAGACCACGGTCGTCCGTCACCATGAAAAGTCAGAGCTCCATCGCTGCAATCCGCAATAATGATTTATATTCAATAATAAAGATATTATACTACGCATTAATAAGCACTATTTTGTGACCGATCCTGCACGGCATTTAGATAGTCACGGAAACGAGTCATCGATTCGTTTCGGACAAGAAATTCACTCTGGAGCATAAAGATTTTAATTCATCAAATTCTAAATATATTGCACGCAAACAATTATTAATGCTTGGGAGTAAAGAAAAACTTGCCTCCTTATAGCACTGATGTGGATAACACGCTTTAATTGAAATATTTCTAAATGCAATTTCCTCTAAACTTTCCTAGCTAACTTCTGCATCTTACGTTCTCTCTTGCTTGCACCCGTGTAATGTATGCACAGTAATCCGTTCGCAGACGAAGAATATTTCTGCACTTATTAGAATAAATTAGAGCTGAGCTTTCGCTGTAGCTCTCGATAAGAACGTCTCTCGCTCGATACACTTTGAAGTTTGCGACCTTTGAACTCATTTGTGGAATACGCTAACATCCCTAGAAAGAATACGCTAGAAGATGTAGAATACGTTATACATCCTAGAAATGTATATCTTGTTGCGTCAATTAGATATTTAGAAGGTAAAGAAATAAATTAGTGAAAAAAGAAAGTTTAGTACAAAAATTCCAAACATCATCCTTCTTTGTGGTCATCCTTGAGTGAGAAAAGTCGAAATAAGCTCTACAGAGTTTCGGACGACGAGAAGCTAAGGTACGACATGTCCCATTTTAGTCCGAAACTGTCTATTTCCCTGCTAGCTTGTGCTATTTATTTATCTCTATAAAGGCTACGTGTAGGTGGGCGGGACAAGTAGAGTCGAACAGGCGGTTGTGAATGCTATTGAGCTGTTCGTTTCGGGCTCCGTATCAGTGAAGAAGGTTACGTATAAAAGTGCGAAAATTCAGTTTTATTTTGTCCTTCGAATTTAAAATAAGACAAAGACTCTCCCAGAAATGAAAAAAATCGTGCACGTCTTTACCACGCCTGAAATAAGCTTCAGCTTGCTCGATATTGATAGACTTTTTGAATTACATTTCAACTGGGAATATTTCTTCTTTATTTGGCGTTGAAAAAGTATGACTAAGACTTTTTAGGCATACGATTATTTCACTACAGCTAAAAATCTAACCCTTCCCGTGTAAAAGACTTTGTCCAGACCTTCTCTGCGAACTAAATAGTATTTTAGAGAATCAGTTTTGTAAATTAGAAGCGTCAGGTCGTCTTTGATGCATTTCCATGCTCGTGGATAAAAGACACAAAGATTTAATCGCTATCGTTAGAGAGACAAAAAAATCTAGGCTAAAATGCTTCCAGCAGCACAGAAACGGAATTATATATAGATGAATAAAATTGTGTCCAAAAATCGTTAGTTTTCAGGTTTATTAAATCAGTTGAGCCTATTACGCCCAACATAACATGATGAAAGGAATATTATGCTATAGTTAGGTTCAGATTATTTTCAAGGATAATTGAGGAATTTCAATTCTGGACTATGAAAATCATTGATATTAATGCTCGTTTGACATTGAAAGTCAGCTTTTGTAATTTTTAACAGTGTAATTTTTAATACTTTTTTCTCAGCTTTCATTCCCATCATAAGTTATTGATTTATTTCATCTCTATAAATATTTATGTGATCTAGTTACTATCTTGTGGGGTAAGTTCCTGTCTTTACCTACACAGATCGAGGTATGAGGCGAACTTATAAGCTTTCCTCTTATATCCTCTTATATATCAAGATAGGAAATTAAATTGACAGGTTCAAGGGAGATTTTATCGACTGTTAATCGCAACTGTAATTAAGCTAAATGTTGAAAGCATGAATAATTAATTGAAAATAATAATGATAATAAAATATTCTTGGCAACTCATGGCCCTGTCGAAAGGTAAGTCTAATAAATAATCGTAGTTCAAGATTTGAATGCAGAAATGATAATACAATATTAAATTTATTAAGTTAACAAAAGGGAACGTATTAATTAGAGCTTAAACTAACCTGCTCACGGGATCAGCCATAACATAATGTTAACGTTAAGAAGTTAGCGTTAACTTTTTAAACAGTGTTGCAAAGGTAAGAGTAAAGTTATAATTTTATTAGAAGATGAAATTCGTAAATTTTGTAACACTGCAATCTAGCGCATAAAACTTAAGCTTATAAATTATTGGAAAAACTTGCATAGAAAACTGGAGAAATACGAGTACAACACATCCTCCAGAAGATAAGGAAGTTAATTGAGTATCCAATAAAGTCTTTCACTATAGTAGCACTGAAAACATTACTGCTGCATGTTAGTTGTTGATGGTCTTCCCGAAAGACATTATTGATGCTGCAGGTCACTTGTTGGTGTTCGTCCTTAAAGACAACATTGATGCTACGGGTTACTTGTTGTCAAGGCTAAACGAGCTTCCCGATTTTTTCATATTAAGAATGTCGTGAAGGCCTTGGATTGAGCGGCCATATAAAACCTTAAGCTGAAGATTAGATTTTGTATAACTTTTGTGATCGGTCGCAACGAAATTTTTCAAGAGTAGGAGCAGAAGTAGAGAAAGATTCTTAATTACCCACATCGCCAAGGAACAAATAATAATTTAGATAAAACATGCTGGTAATTTCGGTCGCAAATTATTTACCCTTTTTATGCAAAGAGGTCGACAAAAGCTTATCTTTTTATAGGCTATTGAATTTCATATCAAATTGGTAGATAATCTAAGATGAAGCACAACATCATGAACATATTTTCAATTGGTAAAGGGCTTAGGGCATTCTATAGTGTTTGTTCATCAGCTTCAATACAAGCGAATGAGAATTGAGTACAAATCATTCCATGAAATTTCTGGCGTAAAAATTCTATCATAAATTACAAATAGTTGTCAACATGCAATACAGGTATTCGTTGTATGTTAATCGCAATTTTTCCCAGTTGCTTGGCTCTCAACATTATAAAGTTTACAATTTTGAGATAGTAAATTTTTGCGTTGCACAACGATTTTCGTCCCACGGATCTCGGCGCAGGGGTCATGCGATGCATCATAAGGCTTAACTGCCATGTTGCTGCGCCATTCACGGAGAGGATCTGCTGGTGTCAGGGCAACAGCAGCAGTCTATTCCACCTTTTGCTGACTCAACATTTCTCTTATTCGTCAATTTATTCCCTCTATAAAGAAGATTCTTGGAGAAATATGCAGGAAATATTCAAATATCATCTGACAATTTCGTAATTTTCAAAATTTTTGCTGTTGAGTAAGATAGTTGAGATGCTATTGCTGCAAACGTCTGTTCCCGCATTCTCTATTAATTTTTATGTGGACAAGTGGTTAATATCAATAGGTAATTACTATAAATTTTCGTATGTACCGTCATTTTCATCAAAATTTCATACGATGCTCGACTTTTCTTCCCTGGATGAGCGACATTACTGATTGATACATCCTATCCATTAAGAAGTGCGGCATGAAGATATACGCAGCCATATATTTTACTGTATTTTTGAAGCATGTTATTCTTCAGTGCGGAAGACCCTGTCGCGCCTCACTATTTCTGCAACGGGAATTTATGGCTTTCCTCTCAGGAAACGAACGTCGCCTAAAAACACGTGAACCAGATAACTGGTCTTGTCAACAGCGCCTCAGGGTCTGCAGCTGAAGAGACCCTAGTAAACTTAAGTTGTTTTACAATTTCTTATTCCTATAATAATTATGACCTATGCTTTTCTGAGTAGAGCAGATAAAAAACAATTCTCAATTGATGACGGGGTACTATATATATCGGGTGTCTCACGCAAGAATTTGGTTCTAACGATGAAATCATTCATTGGGATATAGATTTCACAAAACGTTGGTGCGAAAAAGTGTTCTATGTTATGTTCATGTTCTCCTAATTTAGAATGTAATGTTAATAATGTTAATGTTTGTCTTAAAAAATGGCAGTAACGGGAAAACAAATTTTGACGAAAAAAAAATAAATTTTTAAGGTCTTAGCGCGTGGACGTTTTTCACTAATGAGGGAGAGAGCTGAAGGTGATCCGTCTTCGTTAAGGGCAGCTCAACGTACCTGGCTCGTCATTTATTTTAGTAAAAATCTCAAGGAAAATTACAAAAAATGGATAATTATCTCCATTATATCGGTCCATGATTTTACAACAACAAGAAAATTCTAAATCTAGATTATGACCACGATTCTGATCCTCTCCTAAATGAAAAGAAGAGCCCCATCGAGATTATAATCTTTATAAAAATACATTTTTAAATCATTGACAAATTTAAAATTCAATTCAGAAATTTTCCAGCAGCGAAAAAATTTTAAAAAATCCCAGCAGCGAAGAACAAGAGGCTTAAAAAAATCTATCAAAATAATTTCCAACTAACCGAAAAAAGTGCAGGCTGCATAATTTCCTCGAGAAAGAATCGATGATGTAGAGTATGTATGCACGTATTAATATTTTAACGATAAATAAAGACGGAAAATTTTCATATTATTTGCCTCATTAGAGAATCTCGAGGGCATCAGTCCAGCCTGGTTCAGCGTCTGCTATATTAGCTGAAGATAAATTGAGTGGAGTTCACAAATTCAGCCAAGGTCAAAGTCTAAAGATTTGGAATGCTACCAAATTCCATGATTTGAAAAATTTGAGTAATATCTCGGGTTCAATTTTCTTCCGCAAATTTACGAATTAGTTCCGAAAGAAACTTGAAGAAACTTCATTAGATTTTACTATCCATAAAAAATGAGCAAAATTTTACATGCCAAAGAAACAGTTCAATATATAATTAACAATCGGATTCAGTTGAAACAAAAAAAAAATTAATTCACATGTATAAAATATAACTCGTTCATGATCATGGATTTTGCGTCTACCTAAATGTTACTTAATGCTAAGCAAATTCCAAATCTCCATGATAAATGATAAATAGAATTTTTTTATTTAGTTTGGAGTCCAAGTTTTGTTTTTAGATAATTTTTGACGATATTGTAGAAATCGAACAGCAGCAGGTATCAGAAGAGCTCCACAAAGTCTCGATCCTCAATAACTGCAATGAGTACAGACAGCCGTTATTGGCTGGGTACAATGAGTACTGACAGCCTAAGCCTATCAGAAGCCACCTAATGATCTCCTAAAGTCGAAGCAGTCGTTAATAATCCTTTGAAAGCCTTTAACAATCACTGGTAACGTTTTGACGTCCTAAACGCCAGTTCTGCTGGAATAAAATCACTTAAGTAATTGCAGCGGCCAGCATTTGGCCGAAGGTAAATCGGAGATGATCCGTAAATAATTTCTAAAACCACCTCATGACATAAATTGGCCAACTCCAATGACGATTGAAAAGTAGACAGTGATTCTAAAGAAAGATTTTTGCGCTCGAAAAGTGGTAGGCTGTTGCTCTTAATTGAAGTTTGCGTCGATGAACTGAGTGCACCTGTCGAGAGCGGAGTTGCAAGACACAGCATAATACTAAGAAAATTTACTGACATTCTTTCTGCATTTCTTACTTTTCAGAACTTTCAGGATTTTCTGGCAATGCCTTTAATATAGATCAGAGCAGGTAGTAATTGGTCATGTTGCACGAAAATTGATGCTGCAAATTTTTTTACAAATTAGACATTATATGAATTATTAATTACTCGGAATTATTGAGATACCGTCCCTTGCCGTGGTAAGTGATTGATGAGTACAAAGTCAGTTGATACTTGTCGAATATCTTAACAGTTCCTTGCGCGTTGAAACTTATCGAGTTCCTTGGCTATAATTAGGAGTCGAGACCTTCGTTTACGATAAGTGTAGGCGAGTTGGCAACAACCAAAATCAAAACTTTTTTTGTCTAATGAGGATATAGAATAAGAGAATCATTAATTATAACATGATTTAGGAGAGAAAACAAAAAATTAAAAAATAATTCGTGTCTTTTGCATGACTGCCATAAACATAACAATAAATTTTCAACCATCTAACAATCTAAAAATTCGAATTTTGAAATGTGGCCAGAAAAGGACTGGTAACAGAAGTTAGTAACGGGTGTTTGTAAGCTACATCCGTAATCCGTAGTTACTAAGGATTTTGGTAAAATTTAGCGTTATGAAGTCTGAACTAACGATACACTATTTCAAGAATAAGTTCCTTCAGAAGTCCGAGGTTCACAACTTCCATCATGCTTGTATCGTTCAAGTTTTATAAAAAATTAGCTGAATTTTGCTAAACCCACGATTAAATCTCAAGGAAAATACCACGTACAAACTTGCAGCCGAATTGTGATGAAGTTAGGAAGTAAAATGAGGCAGAAACTATGAGAGCCGTGCTTGTGCATCGGGTCTTTCTTATCGCGTTCACCTCGGACGGCGTGCAACTTTTGACTGCAAAGTTTGAGTTTGTCCCCAAGGCGGAACGATTAGCGCCGCTCGACGTGAGGTTTACCGCATTTTTGGAGGCGGAAAATTATTGCCTCGAGCTCGTAAATTATTGCCTTCAAGCGCAGGAGCAAAGAGCTGGCTTGTCCTGCCTCAACGCAAGGTTAAGCTTAAAACGTGGAGCTCAATATACCGTGAACCTTAAAACAGGTGTTTTTCAGACACAAAATACATAACCAAACCCTTCGTTGCCTTACACATATAAATTGATAATTGTTTTTTATTACGCAAGTAATACGCAATATTTATTCAGAATATTATTTTAATACATATGACCATAGCTTGCATAGTACAAAAAAAATATAAATCTATTTTAAATATGCTAGAATAATAAATCTTCTTAACTTATCATAGGATTTTAACTTATGGCTGTGAGTGAAATACCAGGCTTCAACGAAAATTTTGATCGCCTCTATGGACAAGTCCAGGATATTTTCAGAGGCAAAGTTCATGGAAAACATGAAAGGCTGCCGAGAAACTTTAATTTTGACCCATTACCAACATTTTATTTACTGACATTGAAGCTCTTTGGTGCGACGTCCTGAGGTCATTCTCGCCAATAAATTGTTATGTAACTTTTTACATCACAATCATGGCATGAAGTTACAGATGAGGACCAAAGAAGAAATATGTATTTTTTAGCGTTACTTTTTTTGATATTATATACTCACATGGAGAAATTTTCTGTTAAATTATAAGAACATATCCGCACCGCACATTAAACTAAACGAATAATTATGTTGTATCTGTGATGCATGCACAGGATGGCCCGAACTTGACCTCTATTCCAACAATCGGTGCCTCTACGTTGGTGAAGGCATCGCCATGTGCGTTTAAATATGCATGTTGCAAGGAAGTTTGGTGGGCGCGCCTGTCCTGTCGTTCTCAGTTCGTCCATTTATCACGGCCAGCCACGATAAATATATCACAGCTTCAAAACAATGGTGAATTATGTCGCCCTTTTTGGAATAATTTATCAGGCCGTCCTCTCAAACAAAATATTCTCATCGACGCGCGCTTATGTTACGAACACATGGAAATATTTTTGATTTCGTTCTTGACTTCGGACACTTTTAAGTTTCCAATAGACAATATAAATTAATTGAATCAGCAAGGCAAATACGAAATGCTAGTTGGCAGATCATAAAATGTAAAAATTATACAACAATTTGGTTATAGATAATGAAAGTGAAAATTTTTAGAACAAAACCTTCTTTGTGAATAGAAAATATCTCACGTTTAGGTGAGCCAACACGGTAGCTTGAGCCAAATTATAAAGACTTAGGATAGCCGAGTGCTAGAGATTTAAAAATAGTTTTCTTGGTTGTGGCTTGATTAAAATTTATACAAACAACATTTGGATACCTTGAACAACCGCGGGAACGATTGCACGTCAAATTCCGTTCCAACTATTTAATGTCATCGCTATACTGCCCAATATATAAATATTTATAATGATGAAAGTAAAGAGAAGCAGCAAAGCTACCTCAAGTGGGAACTAAGTCGTTGTCAACAACAAGGCTGGTCAATTGTGTTATTTTCCCCAGCACGTGAGAACCTTCCTCTAGTGCTAGGGAATCGTTACTATACCAACAACAAAATCCTCTCCTACCACACTGCCATATGCAACAACTACTCATATCATAATCTTAGCCATAATTCTTACCACCACAACCTTAACTAAATAACAGCTTCCGCCATCCCCCTACCATCACCGCTACAATGCACCTATAATATCAACAATACCATAAACAATAGTATTAGCAATATCAACAACAACAATGAATAGCATCAGGTCTAGAAGCAACAGAAGTGACGGAGCGTAGCGAACAAATGGATGCGAGGTCGTCATTGATACGCCAGCTTAATGACCCTCTAAATGAGGGTAATGAGGGGCCTGTGGGCCTTACCCTCGCATTAATACCCTTACATTCCGACAATATAGATAAGTAAAGATATCGACATGTACAGCAGCAGGGATAACTCATCTATATTGTTTAGTAGATACACGTCAAGCTTTCTCTAAAATAGACTTCAGAAATTAAGTTTGATAACGTCAAACCAACGATGTATAGGTGAATATTTCTGACTTTTTTTGTTAAACAAGTGTTAAATGAAAGTTTGATGAAATTACTAACAAAAGTCAGCTAATATGGCCGCAATGTTGACGCTTGAACGAAGTAATAGAGGCTAAAGGTGAGTCTGGTAATTAAGCTATGGAGCAGGTGCCCTGTACAAGACATTCGAGTAAATATGAATAATGTAATGAATGAGCAAGACAGCGTAGCTGAAATGAATGCAATGAACGAGTAAGACTAGGGAGAACAATGGCGTGTTCTTGCATGTTTTAAAGGGCGAAACATAATGACACGACCATTTTCTTACTTCGCCTTACGCTATATAGCAGGGTTGCAGTGATTACAAAATTACAAAATGAAACTTTCAATCGAATGTCAAACATAACATCACATGTCATATAATTTCTAGTGATATAATTTGTAGGTTTTAAGAACATTACAATGGCTAAAAATAACGCGGCAACAGGCTGCCTTCATACTAAAATTCAGCTAGGTTGGAATAACCATAAAGCTTGTGTCATCGTTTATGAAATTTACACAATCGCAAAATTAGTTATAGTTTTTATCCAGAATAAATTAAATTAAACGAACGAAGGCACATGAGGCCAGTGATTAATCACTACAGATGTGATCGGCCGAAGGATTCATTTTTCAATTCATCATTTGATTGTAATTTTCACACTTGCTTTCGAATAAAGAAACTTCCAATTTTCAAGGCCTAATTACACAATTTCTAATCGTACATAGATGCAAGTCCATCATCCTGCGTAGTAGATATGAAAGCACGTGGATGATGCAAAATTTGAAAATGAAAATTACACGATATTCACATAGATAAGGAACTGGGAATCGGCATTTCAGATAGATAGTCGAAATGCTCAGTCGATGAATACGGAGCTGCTGATGGCACGGAGTTAAAGGAGTTGACTAATTGGTCAAAGCTTGATTGTCTAAACACGGCACTACTCGGAACTGCGCATAAAAGAGAACGCGGGATGAACGACCGAACCCAGGCATTGATTTTCCTTTCATTATCTGACAAAAGAAGTTTGCATTGCGCTTCAAAATCTGCACCGTTTGATTAAAGCTGAATTATCATGAGAGGCTTGTGAACGATAAGAAATTAAAAATTTCTCGTAGTCTTGGCCAAAATGAACCAAAATTTTAAAGGATTCCCTGCTATTTACTCCTGAAAAAAAGGTTGCAAAACAATGCAAAACATTACTAAAGAAATGCTGCCTTTACGATTTCTTAAATATTCCAGTATATATTCTTAGAATTGAGCACGTGAAAGCATTTATGCTTCGCTGCAGTCCATGCACGAGCGAAACCTATGGGAGAACTTCATTCGAATGCGAAATCTTTTCCGTGTTCCAGTTGCACCGGATCATCTGGCTTATCTCCGGATTGCTTTTCCGTTCATGCAGAAATCTGGAAGAATTACGTGGATGAGCGCTGCTGCGGAACGGGATGCATGGGCTATGAAATATAACTGCCTGGGCAGCGTCGGCTGCTGCAGCTATTGCATAGTGCTTGTTGCTTGATATAATATTACAATGGATATTTAAATTTTGATGTCATAATAGATTATATAATGATATTATAATGTAAGTATAATGGATATTTAAATTTCACTGATATTTAAATTTTGGAGAAACGACAAGGATGACTTATAAAGTGTTCTCAGAAAATAAACATTTAGCCAGTATATCTTAACAGAAGCCTTTTCTCATCGTAGAAGTCAGGATTGTTTTGAAAATGTCGGGCATGCATTGTCTGGCCTGAGCAAAACGACTGACCCTCAATCAGCCCGCCCGACTTGGGGCCAAGCAGCAATGAGACCTTAATCTGTTCAGGGGCAACTTGCGTAATTTAACTTTAGTCGTTAGCAAGCAAATCTTGGAATGAAGAGCGCATGTCAAGTGACGAGCGTGTACAGCGCGGCGCCGGCACAGCGTCGGCCTGTCGCCGGTGCAGAGCAGTTCTGCACGTCATTGGTGCAGAGCAAGGGAGGCTCTGATCTTCATAGTTGTTTTAAACTAAGATAATCGTGAACACGTATCACTGAGCGTGCACAGTACACGTATCGCTAACTGTGTACAGTACACGTATCACTGAGCGTGGACAAGTATTGCTGTTGCCACTCAGATATTTCGAGTTAAGCAGTAGAGAACGTGAGCCACATAAGACTTAATTGAAGAGTTGAATTTAGTTAAATCTTTGATTATTGCTTTAAACTCTCCATTTGGGGGCTAAAAAATAGTTTCTAATAGAAGGAGGATTGAAAATTTAAACGTTCGAATCAGCAATAATGTGAAACATTATTAACATAGGGAACTGTGGGGAGAAAGATAAATTTATTTTTTCATTGTCTGAATCAGCAACGTAATATTGTGTAATAATGCATGAGAATATGCGCTGCTGAAGCTCTGATGCAGAAGAATATTATTTTGACCCCTTAAAATGGAAGGACATGAAGGCAGAGGCCCTAAAATATAAAGATAAGATAGCCAAAAAAAGACATGAAGGCAAAGCGTTTGCGTGGGTTGAGGATTTTTAGGATGGGCACGAAATATCTCGAGCTTATCTCTTATGGCAAGGCAGGCGTCTCAGTACGGGCATCTCATCCAAGGTGGGCATCATCTGCTCAGTGTGATGCTGGCTGCCGTGAGAAGAAGTTGGGTGTCCAGGACTCGCTAGTGTCGCTCTCACTGCCAAGGCAGAACGGTGCGCGAGAATTGCAAGTACGTGAGCCGCTTACTGCAGCAAGCAAATTTATGCGATCTGAGTAGCGTTGCATTTCATTCAATACAGACGAGGTCTATAAAGTTATTGATATATGTAAGAGTCAGCTGGGAGTCAGACATGTCAGCGAAAGTCTACGGAATTAATGCAGAATATTCTATTTATTATTTACATAACTTTTTCGTATCTCCGTATGTTATGATTGGTAACAAGATATAGCTTGTGCATGTAGCAGTGAGCTATTTAAATCGAAATCAATAGACACCATTGGTCAAAAAGAACTTTTATCAATAATAGGTCTCATTTCCTTTGAAAATGAATATTATAGATAATAAATGATGACTAACAAAAAGGCTGCCACATTAGTTTTAAAAAGTAAAAATTTTATATCAGACGAGAGCTTTGTTTCGAACCCAGATTAGGAGAAGATTAGGATTATAACTACGACCTGTAGAAGCGCCATACAAGGAAAGCTGGCGACTTAATCACATCGAAGATAATGAGGTTGATACGAACAACAACATGGAAAATTAATTTGTAATTCTTCAATTCGAAGTATAAGATTAGTAGTTATTTTGTATCTATTCATTATACGATAATATTAATTTTATCGGAACCAATACAATACAAGGTTCCCAATAAAATATACCTTATACTGGGGTTTTAATGAATATCGAAATGACGTAACGTTGTGCTTCACATAGGTGCGTTCCACATTGGATAAGTGGTTGGACACAATCATGTCTTAAATATGATATATTCGAACGGTGCATGTGCGCCGGCATATACGAGCTTGTCGCTAATTTGATTGATTATATTTCAAGAATTAAGGGAAATGCGACCTAGCGTCCGTTGAGGTACACTTACGACCTATTCACTAGAATTAATTCAAACGACCTACCTCAAATGTAATTACCACTCTATTTTAGCGCACATGTAATGTTATAAGTAAATTTTTATTATCGGAACCAATACAATACAAGGTTCCCAATAAAATATACCTTATACTGGGGTTTTAATGAATATCGAAATGACGTAACGTTGTGCTTCACATAGGTGCGTTCCACATTGGATAAGTGGTTGGACACAATCATGTCTTAAATATGATATATTCGAACGGTGCATGTGCGCCGGCATATACGAGCTTGTCGCTAATTTGATTGATTATATTTCAAGAATTAAGGGAAATGCGACCTAGCGTCCGTTGAGGTACACTTACGACCTATTCACTAGAATTAATTCAAACGAATTAATTCAAACCTACCTCTAATGTAATTACCACTCTATTTTAGCGCACATGTAATGTTATAAGTAAATTTTTAAGGCACTCATACAAAGGCACTGATATTCATACAGACCACCTCTTGCGCACTGAGACATACACAAACACAAAGCGGCTGGAGGACGCCAAGCATCCTGGAACATTTGACATTTTAGTTTCATTAATTTTTCTGGAATAAATTAATGTTAACTCTACGAGGAAGCGTCCGTTGCATTATATTCATGGGAGTTTAGCGCAGTCTCTGTTAATGAGAAGGAGGCAGCAGGCATCTTAAGCTTGTACAAGATGATATTGCCTGTAGAACAAGACGCGATGTTTTTGCATGCTTTACCTTTTCCACAGAGACCAGAGACTGAATTAATTTTTTCAATGATTTTAATTTTACATCCAGATACAGTTTCAGAACATTTTCCTGGAAATGACCTCAGCGACACTGCTTATTTATTGTAATAGCTATCTTTACTTTACCAGATTTTTATTGACTAATTTAACTACAATTGTAGTCCGCTGGACTTAAGACGAGATAAAGGGCAGAGTAAAGCATAATAAATCTTAATTAAAGCAAAACCCAAATTAAGTAGAATCCATCCTAAAGAAAATGAATTTCCTATGTTTTTACGGCGTAAACTGTGAAGCTAATCATGACTGTTCAAAGCTTGATATGTCTCAAAACTCGAATCTCACCAGATCGTGAAGTAACTCAATACTAAAAACGCTGATGCGAATCGAGAAATTGAGGTGTAACTCGATCTGTTCTAAAACTTCGATGCTCATCGAGAGACCAAGGCGTAACACTGTCCTAAAACTTAGAAGCTCAAAGAGAATATCGAAGTTTAACTCTGTCCTAAAACTGCAATGTTCATTGAGTAATTATATAGAAGTTTAATTCTTTACTTCACGTGCGAAGCTCGTCGAACTGATCGAGGTGTAGCTCAATTCCGAAGTCGCAAATCGTATAAAGCGAGTCTACTGATTGTCGTCACATTTTTTAGCAAAGGACGAGATGAGACGCCCCAAAGTAGAGCAGCGAGAGTAATGGCAAACACTTGTAAACTTAAAGAGGTGGCGTCTGTCATCACTGAACTCAAAAAGCCTTAGAAATGACGGCCTTAACAAGCGCTACTTGCCATACATTCTCTCATTATACCGCCGCTTTGCGCGGACTATATTTTTAATTAGGGCCTGCGTTGCAGTTTTTGCTGCCATTAATTCTGTACGTGTGAACTCCAATACATTTAGTGACTTTTAAATTTGCCGCCCAGAATTATCATTATTGAAAACTCGATAGCGGCAAATAAGCTTCCATTGAAATCATGTTAAATTGTGGCGTAGTACATTGCTATGAATTGTTCCATCCTCAATGGAACTGTTTGTCTTTCAACTCTTGCGTAACATGAAATTCCAAGCAGAAATATTGAGTCGAATTAGTATGTCAATTCTACCGTCAATAACAATTGGTATGTCAATTCGACTTCATAAACTATTTTAATTCCAATTAGTATTATAGCTGATGACGTACGGTCAAATGTGTGACTTTTAATTTTTGCCTCATCCCACAAAATGGATCTGATTAAATATACCAGGAAACTATATATAATATTGACTTCTTCACAACTGAACGTCGACCAACTCCTCACATCGAGATCAGCCTGTTCATTTGCAGCAATTCATTCTCATGTCGAGTCTCTCCGCATCACCAACAAACAAACAAGAATTCTCAACAAAATCGATGGTGGATCTGCTGGAACCTCAAAATTCCGACAGAAAATATCGGAAAAACCAGAACGAGTTTGGAAGATTGACTTTTCTTTCGTGCTCTAGGGGCTGCTTCTTCAACTTCTTTCCGAGTGCCACGTTTGCAATGACCTTCGCTCTAACTTTTCAAAAGCGCCTAACAGAGAAGGAAAAATGAGAAGCAACTACAGTTGCACTTACACACTTAAAACATTTTTTTTCTCTTACACACTTAATGTAAAAACTGACGTAAATGTAGACTTCAATTCAATGCATTCAGCATATAAAACATAAATTTTTAATTTGAGCTATATAAACATATTTTAGTGAACGAATGAAGCTATTATATCACAAGCATTAGCTAGTATGGCATCAGTAATACATAGTATATCATTAGCTAGTAAATAATCATAATTGAGGGTACACTTACGGATCAGGATAATTGCACAGAACTAAAAGCGTCAAAATGACGATGTGTCTCGTTCAGCACTCATATATATTTTATTACTTCATACACAAGATTAAAACTTCATCATATCATGATCGTCATTTTAATTCCCATCATTAAATTCTTTTTTAACACTTTTAAACTTGTCAGTACCTGCCATGACACCTTCATGTCTTATTCACCGACATTCATCAAGAAAAACAGGACGGCACAAGCTTCGAGATGCAAATAACTGGAGCATCGGAGAGACTTATTTCTAAGCAAGAGATCATCACTGTTTGACTCGCGCTAATTGCTTTAGAATGTTTTTACTAATTTAGGCACATGTGTTGTGAGACATTTACGGACCCAAGCTTGTTCTCTGTACTGCACTGGAGCGCTCATATTTTGGAGAAGGTCGCACACTATAGCGCGCAGGAAGAAATTCTCGAAGGATCAGTCAATTTCCTTCGCTTTCCATCGGAAGAAATGCTTTCCATCGGTCAATTTTCTTTGCAAGTACTAAAGATATCTAATATCTTTAGCGAACCAAATGTCATGTTATTATAACTCATATATTATGTTTTTGAAGTTTTTAAAAAAGTCATCAATTGTTTACGCTAAGCTTGCAAATTAATCATAGATGTGAACTCAACTTTAACTTATAACCGGGCCGAAACTTACGTTTATCGAATAATTTTGTCGTCTATATTCTATTTGAATTTCTATATTCTATATATTCTATTTGACTTCAGCCACGTAATTATGACCTTTAAAATTTCTTTCTTCGGTTCGAAAAATCTACATGTACCATTATTGAAAAGATGCACAAAAAACTTCTCTCAAGAATCCGTATCATTAGCATCACAATAAAACAGACGTTCAACAATAGATAGATGGGCAGATAAATCTCTTTTTGCATCGTCTTATTGCAGTTCGTCAATTCCATTTGGTGCGCTCGTAAGGCATGGTAACCAAGTTATGGGAGCCATTAGAGGCTCAGGTGTTCTACCTGTTAACCCTGCGCAATTAACCATCAATTGTACGTAAAAGAAGTCCGAATGAGTGCAAGGTAACTGTGTGAGGAAACAGGTCTTCAACTCCTATTTAAAGAGGCCAGAAAGTGTGGGGGGGAGGTAACTGGGCAAGGAAACAACTGGTCTTAATTCAAATCATATTCAAAGTCTGAGTGTGGTGGTTGGTTACCATTCGTCGGGCTTTCAGTGGCGAGCTTCAATTCAACAACTTTCCGTCGGTTAGTCAGATTCTTGGAACATTCGCCGACAAAACAAAAATTAGAACAAAACTTCAGACACCTCGTGCAAATATTGCATTTTACGGAGGCGGGGGCAGCTGCGGCCTCAGCAGAGGCAGCTTCTTTCTCGTGAAGGAGATTTAAAATGTATTGAAAAGATGATCAGATACATCGACTGGGGCTGGTTACAAATGGGGGGCAGGCGATAATGTATTCGGGAATTCCACAGGAGTGAGCTCAAAATAGTGACCCAATATCCAATTTTCTTTTATATTTTTACAAACATTATAAATAGAAACTTTTTACTCTACAAAACAATGAAAAACATAGAGCTTCAAAATTATTATCCAAAATTTGAACCCCAAAATATGAAGTTATAGCGTAAAATATACCCAGAAATCGAAATTGAGATTATAAAAGATGAGTATTTTCTTGGGAAGAAAATTATTATTATTTATTTTTCTTGCTAGGTTAAGTAGGTGCTGTTGACTAAACCGCCATCGAAAAAATTATGAAATTTGAATTCCTTGATAGAAACGCTTACATGGCCATCAAAATTACTCATAAATATCGGGATGACTTAATAAAAAGTAGACCGTCTCCCCAACGGAGCTCAGAGCGCCTAATCGGCGGAGCGGCTTCAGCGGAGCGCGCCGTAAATCGCGCGGCATTTGCACGGAGCCTCGGCCACGCAGCCTATGAAATAACCCTGACCCTTGCAGCCGGGTGGGTCGAGCAGAAGTTGTGGTCTGCAGCATGTGGGGTCGGGCAGCAGTTGCTCTACGTCATCACAAAGCGCTTTAGAAGTCACCATCCATGAGTCACATCTCTACAAAGCCTCCTTTCTGCCACCGGAAACACACCAAATCGTTCTAAAGCCTTTGCGCTTCTTGTCCGCCTCCAAAATCACCTCGCGACGTCTATTAACGCTCAGGGACGAGGGTTACTAAAACTTTAGCAACTTTTAATAAGTCCACCGAAATTATACCTCTCTAATACAATGACAAGAAATTTTATCTTCTGAGCAATTTGTGCACGTTTGAAATTTTTGCAAAGTCCTTTTTAAAGCCTATAGAAAAGCACATTGGGACCTTTAATCAGTCAGAAATAATAAACTTATAGTTAGAGACTTGCGTCCAATTTGGAGAATAATTTTGTGTGTCAGGCTCTATAATTGTCGTAAGTTTAAGAGGTTTTTAGCAATTGCGACGGCAGAATTAAATTTGCAAACATGCATGCTGAAAACATGAAACTAAATATTGCATTAGAGTTTTTAAAATTAATTCTCTCGTAATTCAAGGCTCACTCTTTTCTTTTCAGATCCGCATCTCAGGAGCACCATGGCGAAAAAGTTCTCAGCATCTTTGGTCCCGTTGTTATTTTATACAATATTTTCTCCCACTACTGCAATCTTGGCCTCAGTCATCACGACGACCACTAACCGACAGCTTCATCACTCAGTAGCGGAAAATATCAAGACGTTCGATCCCTACACCGACGTCAAAAACATCGCAGGAGCTGAGCCCGATGCAATTAACGTCACAAATCTCACAGCTCCTAACAAAAGCGCAAATAGATCCCCTTTCGATCAGTATTACTTCAGGTACAATTCCAAAGACGGTCCAGATGACCGCGGAATGAACGAGGATTATCATGGACGTTCTTCGCAAAACTCTTATCTTCATCCAGCTGACGTTGATAATCAACACGGGAAGCGTCAAAACTTTGATCAATATTGGCGTCGTAAAGATCATCTCGTAAATAAAAATAATAATCGTCACAATCATCGCCAGCATCGAGATCACTACTACAGAGATCGCCTGAATGAGGGACAGCATCACGGGAACGTGTCACTCAGCTTCTATAAGAAACCAGCAAAGAAGAACACACGTGTTCCGCTATATGATGATCCTCAAGATCGTCTCGAGAGAGACCAGCCAAATCTGTCCAGAAAAAGCTTGCAATTTACGCGCAAAGAAAAGGCGATAACCCAATCGCAAGAAAATCCCCGAGATATATTATTAGACGACGAACCTGACGAGAGAAACCGCCTGGATTTACTGGAATTTGCAGAGAAGAAATATGAGGAAGGTGAGTAGTGATTAATTATTTTCCATAGCTAAATCGTTTATTGAGGTCACCTTATGTTGATTTCCTGTCAGTATAGGTTAACTTAACCTCCATCGTTAAGGAACAGACTCTTCTGAAAATTAAGATACTCAAATTTAACATTTATAATATAAATTTAACATTATACTGAACTGAGCAAAATATCACTTGAAAGACTGTTTCCCGACAAATGTAACAGATATGTGACGGCAATTCCGTTCATATCTGCCTCTGTCAACAAAGAAGTGAGTTACAGGCAGAAAATTAGGATAGTTCTCTTTCTCTTCAATTCAATGTTGGGAAAATTATCAATTGATATTTCGAAGACACTTTTCATTCTTTATGAGTAGAAAATTTTATTGTAAGGACTCATTTTTATGCAGTGTTCAGACTCAATTAAGTGAATGTGACCAAACAGCAGGTGAGATAGGGATAATTCATATTTGTTTCCTTAATGTAAGGTTATGGTGGCGAAGTAAGAGAGAACATAAACTAGGATTATAATAAACTTCATCTACCATCTTGCTAGTAGACTGCATTGTAAGTTTAAATGTACCAAATTGACATGTGACAATGAAGGATAATTGCACAGAACTACATGGTTCAAGTCGCGGTGTTTTCTTAATATCGAAATGAGTCGGGTTATTAAAATAAATTCTGTGAACGCATCGGTGAGGCTTGCTGGTGCCTGCGCAGCACTGTAGCATGAGTGCCGGCAGAAATAACAAAACTGCTGGGCAATATACAAAACCATGGAAATATGAAGATTGCTACCCTATCAAAATTTTGAGTAGGTGACGACCCTGAATTTGGAACCGCCTAGGACTCGGACCGAACGTTAATCAGCTTCTCTATATATGTCCGCTTTTTGGTCTACATTCCGGAGGATAATTCATATTTGTTTCCTTAATGTAAGGTTATGGTGGCGAAGTAAGAGAGAACATAAACTAGGATTATAATAAACTTCATCTACCATCTTGATACTAGACTGCATTGTAAGGTTAAATGTACCCAACTGACATGTGACAATGAAGGATTTTTGAAAGCATCGGTGAGGCATGCTGGTGCCTGCGCAGCACTGTAGCATGAGTGCCGGCAGATATAACGAAGCCGCTGGGCAATATACAAAACCATGAAAATATCATGAAGATTGCTACCCTATCAAAATTTTGAGTAGGTGACGACCCTGAATTTGGAACCGCCTAGGACTCGGACCGCACGTTAATCAGCTTCTCTATATATATGTCCGCTTTTTGGTCTACATTCCGGTCCCCGAATCAGGCAGCTACTAGAGCCTGGTGAGGGGACTGAGGGGATTCTGCCAACTCTTGCCCTACTCTCAGGAGACTATAAAGTCGGCAAGGAGGTTCTGACTAGTCGCTGATTGCGACCAAGTGGCCAACTGACCCAGAATAACTCTAACGCAAACATAGCAACTCTGGGGCGGAGGCTGAAACATACCCCAAATTTTGCTAGGGTAGTAAGGCTCGAAATTTCCTCAAAAAATTGTGAAAAAACACAGACCTAAAAATTACAATATTTACATAGAATTTACGATCAAAACGCCATGCATATATTCGGAATTTAAGTCATAATGTGTCTTGTACATTTCTATTTGTAAGGTTCTACATAATTAGTTGTCAATACCTAAACGCTTATCATTACTGAGAGTTTAATTTAGCTTAAGAATCCGTTCATAATTTGTTATCAAACCTTTCACTGATTACATACGTAACTATACTGCATTCATTTACGTACTTATTTAAATAGTTAAAGCAAATTTGACACCTCCAATACGGCAATACCCACACACACATAAAAAGTAATTCATTAAAGATAATCATCATCAAGTTTCGTCCGATAGATGCCTTTAATAAAGCAGAATGCAGTGGGTTTCCTAATTCTCCTATAAAGGAAGACCAATTTCTCTCAGCCAATCAGCTCACGCATCTCAAACAGAAAGAAAGCCCCAAATTAATTAAGAGGTCAGGGCGCCACGAGCTTCAAGGCAGACCAATTTACTTAAGTTTCCGCAGACCACTTTCCATGCCCAGACCACTTTTTGGTGGCAAGTTTAAACAACAGTTGCAGGGGAAAGGTAATTAGCCGCTGCCCCCAATTATCTTCGCCCCCATTGAAATTTACGCGAAAAATTTCTATTGTCTAGAAGTCAGCGTTATCCTAATCCGCGCTGTACACATTACCTGTCGATACAAGAGAACTGTTTATACTATCGAAGCTTGAGAATAATATAGCAGGCGAGCGTTTAATTACAAACAGGCAATCGTTGCAGCCACATTAAGCACTAACTTCAATTAAGAAATGGCAAACAATTCGTGATAATAAATTTATTGCTGAAAAATAGTGAATGGTGCTGCTGATAATGAAGTTATTTCTTTCAGAGAAAGATTTTAGGTAAAAAAATTACCACCAGTTCCTCTATTTTCATCCAGAAAATATGTAAAAATTATGTTCAAATTCGAATCATAATATTCATAGTGGATTGATGAAGTACTTAGATTTTTAATTTAAGTTCAATTGGTCGCCTCAGTCCGGTGTTACTAATGGTCAATATGGAAATAGTTTAAAATACTTTTTATAGCAATTGAAAATATTTCTTGCTTCAAAGGTTAAGGACAACGTCAGTACATCTTCGAATCAACATTAAACAACAAAATAGTTGGTGTTGTTTATTTATGTACACTAGTTCCTCTTCTTAAGTTTAGGGATAGTTTCACTTTAAATTGATCTAGTGGCTATGAATCTCTTTTCTCGAAAATAATCATCATAATCGTCCATTTATTTTAGTTCTCACACGAATAATTTTTTGCTCTAATGTTAACTAAAGAAACTGTTGAAATTTTATCAGTCGGAATAATATATAATGTATATAAAATAATTTGTTTCCACTTATTGCATTTGGCAGAGAATTTATTTCAAATAAATACATGCAGAGAATGTATTTCCACGGCCTCACCGTGGAAAAAGTGGGAAAATTCTTATTTTTACAGAGTGCCTGTTTATTAGAAGCAGCCGCCGGGACTGTGATTTCAGAGTCCTAGAAAACACCGAGATGTTTTCCAGATCCTGCTACATTTTTTCCAGAGCAAAGACGAAGAATATAAAAGGCTATGTTCTTGACGCACCTAAATTGAGAAGCTGAGATCCACGCTACGTTGGTGCGTCTATATAAGACCTGCATGACACTCGGAAACTCATTCTGCTCTTTGTTTCACGCTGCGATTTTGTCACATTTTTTCCAGTGCTGGCGCTCTGTCAGTGTTTGTCCTTTTTTGCGTGGTTCACGAACGGAGCCGGGGACTCGATTGTTCGTATTGTCAGTGAACGGAACTGAAAAACATTCCAAGTGGAGCGCCGTCTCATGTCTAAATAGGAGACACTTTTTGTACATTTTTCGCTTTGTGTGAGTTTTTTTGTAATTTTTGTTGATTTTGTGTTGTTTGTAATCGACCTTTCCTCGTAGTAATAGCAGTCAAATGAAACGAACGGATTGTTATTTTAAAATAACTCAAATTACAACTCTTAACTTAACATAATTCATTGGTTAATAATATTTGCATTTTAAAAAAATTGAGACGAGCAGAATCGCTATGAAATCAGGTATTACTATATCAATTATAATAATTACAATCCAATTTTACTGCTTGCAATGTTAAATGTCGATCCTGCACATCGTAAACATGTTCGGTTGGTTTCATGAGCGCCTCACTTGTATGTTGAACTAGTATGATGAGGATCTCAATTATTAAATGCATAATCTTTACACATATAAATTACATTTAAAGTGCGAGATGCGACCTCTTGCCAACGTCTTAGCTGCAGCACCGTATTTATTTCTGCTAAAGATACAATTTATTATAACAGGAGCGGCATTAATATTCATTACAGTTCCAGAACCCAATGGCAGGAATGTTTGGGGTAACAAAACAAAGTTTGATCCCTGCAGACAGTGTGGCTGGTGAAACTTTCTAGGACGCTTTCCCAGAGCGAGGAATCATCAGGTCGTAATGGCAAGTGTTGGGCAGTGTGCACGTCTGCTGGTTTTCATGGAATTTATGCCAAAAATAAATTACCACGATGCATCATTCGGAGGGAGAAATTTTTATTAAACTATATACGAGAGCTGGAGTTAGGTTGGGTTGATTTTGCACGCATGTTGGATGGTGATCGTGGATGTTGCTCATGATGGATGGCCTGCTTGTGTTCGCATTTAAGCATGTACATGCACATGATTCAGGCGCGTTGTATGCATGCAGCTCATGTTTATAAGTAAGAAGTAGCAGATTACGAGTATCACTGCTAGTAAATAACTCAGTCTCGAGTCTCCGAATGAGTTATTCTGTTTGTTTCCATAGAAACTTAGTCAATTGAGATGTTTTTCTTACATTCATTGATGGAAGTAGGCATATTTTTTCATTTCATTATTCCACCGTTAATAAGGAGATGATGGCGTAATAGATTTATTAATAATACCAACGATTATATGAATTTGAGCTGTGCGGTCCGTCCATGTGAACTTAATGACAACCTAAATTCCAGAAATGGCCTCGCTTCCATTCCAATTTGTAATATTTACTGGAATATTTTCGACTTTAATCTTCATCTGAACTCTACCACCCGACTCTTCTAATTGGAAAGGCTCTTAATACATCAGTAGCCAGCAATCAATGTCCACCTGAAGATCACTTTCCATTTGGGATCCATAAATAGCCCGACTCTCTAGAGCACGCAACCGAAACCAGCCTGATAGCTTCGAAATGGCCTCTTGACTATTAACTATGGTGTTAATGGCGTCTCACACGGTACAATAACACTGAAGGTTTGCAGTGACCGTTCCTCGAATCCCAATCAAAGGCTTAACAGTCCTGTTCGACATGCCAATACCTGTGAACATGCACTATGAGGATAAGGTAAATAGATATCGTTATTGGCAACACACGTCGCTTGGGCTTCTCGGTCTTATTTTATGCGTTCCGGTGCATGAGCGGAACGAAGTGCAAGCGGGTGATGTAATCCGGTCGAACACGACCACATTCTGCGCTTTTTGAGCAGAAACTGGATGAATTGTTAAGAGGATGCCAATTTTATGCAGGACATTTTAAATACAAACAAAAAGTAAATTTACTCTGCTTCTTTAATGAGGTTGCGGATATCACCAAAATAATTTGAAGAAATTCTTCTTGGCTGTATATGAAGACGCGTAATTTTCCTGTTGTGATGTAGCAAAGGAATGGTTATTACGCAAAATAACACCAAGGGAGCACAGAACCTAGGATAATAAATGAGCTTCTAATAAGATGAAGTTAGATTACACAAAACTGCAGCTAATAATTGCCCTACGTTCTGCGATCAGAATCAAATTCCATGTTTTCATGGTAATAAAAGTTCAAGCTTATGAAGATCCATGCTTCTGTATGAGGAAGCATTACGAGGCTAAAATATTCAGATTTATTATCTCAATGCAAAAGGCATCGTGATGCATTACTTGATTAGCATAGAGACAATTTTAATATCGGATTTTACAGAGCCTAATATTTCGACGAGTCAAGTGTCAAAAGAGAGAACAAGAATTTGCACTTCAATCAAAACTTGCTGTGTCCTCGGGTGGTGTGAATTCGGTCTTTCGTCACCGACATGAAGTTGAGCAAAAATCATTTTAAGCAAGCCAAATGAAGGTTATTATCCGCATTTTTTAGTTTTTAGTTTATAGTAAAAGAAAAATTTTTTATATGTAATTGTACTTTTTAGTTTGTTGTTATTGACCGATTTTTATGGTGAATTTTCAAATTACCATCGTAATTTGCAAATCCCATCAATATAATAATTTCTTCTAATATTCTTCACATGTAAAATTTCTGCGGTCATCATAATTTGTCTTTCGGCTTTCTACCTATTCCATATCAGCCTATTAGTTTTCCACATTTGCTCTCCAGCCCAACAAAATACTTGCAAATGTGTGCGCCGCTTGCAAAGAACTCCAAACACCCAGTAATGCATGTGATTTGCTCCAAACACGGCCTGGCATTGCCTGTTCACTCACACAAATCCTCCAGAGGCTTCGACGAAGGCTGCAGGGCTTACGCCAGCCGGACAGCTTCAAAATATTGTCGTTTCCGCAATCCAAGAGCGTCTCTCACGCCATCAGCTTCTAATGTGGTCGTCCGGAAGGAATATAAGGGCTGTGATGCCTCATCCTTTTGAAGATGAGCAAGAATTCAGCGGAATATGACAGTAAGTGTTCTCAGCGTTGTTTACGAGCTGTTCATTCGCAGTGAATAAATCTCGACGAGACTGTAAAAGAACGTATAGACTTCAATATAGCGTGCCGCCAAATGTAATTGCGCTGCGTGAGTGTTCGTCTGAAGTTTCGACTGGCGATGGCAAAGCTCAGGCTTTTCCGGAGTATCTCGAGTCCGCAGAATTATGGAGCTACGTTTAGAAGAACTGCTACAAGAAGGTCGGATAATTTGTCCGTAGTATTAGATAGTATTGAGTATCAGTGAGAACATTAGTATTAATCAGTATTAGTTTGTCGCCAGGGACTTTTCAGACAGTAGTATCATCGATACTGTAATATCAATGACTCGTGATAACATAAAATCTTTATCTTGCTTTTCTAAATGGCGACTATCGTTTAAGTTTCTGACGTATTAGGGCACTTCTTCTGTCTATTAATTGATATTGAACTAATGATCTTGATATTTAATGTTATACTTCAGAGCTTCATTATTTGCCTTATTATTAACGTAAGGTTTAACTTGTCGAAATAGGAATGGGAGTTTATTTTCATTCCTGTTCGAACTATTGGAGCATTTTGTACCGTTGTCGAGATATTCATAATTTAATTATTTCACTCTATCATTTCTAATAACATAACATAACATAGTGATCTCGGCGCTGAAGTGTAGGCCTGACGTGGCCTGTCGCCGATTCTTTCATTCATTTCATTCATTTCAGTCTACCGTTAGTAGTTATCCATTTCATCTACCTCAGCTACTATCGTTATGTAGCTAAGACCGAAGAATAGAGATCTATTTTAGTTAAGTTGATTTGAAATTGGACCAAATTGGATGCGCGGCATCCAAGAAGCAGTCAGGCGGCTTGCCTGTGGAATGACCGGAATCTGGAGATAAATGCTAGTCGGTGAGGAATCCAATTGAAGAGAAACTCCCAACGTCAACACTGACAAATTAATGGGCAGGTAGCATTACTCTGGTAGTCGAAGCGCTCAAACACTTGCGTGTTTAGCCTCACTGCCGTGTGAATCGCTAGCTGGATTTAAGTAGTTAATCTCAAGCGATACATATACTTCAAAAAATTTGTACATGCAGCGGCGCATCGGCGTATCCTTAGACCAGGAAGTCCTAAACTTGGCACAAGGACTGTAATAATAATAATCCGTTCAATAATAATAAATTATTATTGACTCTAAAATCTGCTGTATGCGACGATGTTCTAGAAACGATTCCTATTACGCTTCATAATGCTAGATAATCTCACTCAACAGATTTACCCTCGGATTTGGTTGAGCTTATATACCTTCTTAATAAGCTTAACTTTCGATCTAAACTCCTTAATCTAGTTTCATTATAATTCCTCGACCCATAAAATATGTTCAAACTTTGAATACGATGTTGGAAACTGAGATGACAACCCGTTGAACCTCGTAAAATATCATTTGAATTTTACCTTCTCTTGCTGAACGACGGAGCGTCAAACTGTGTAAAAAACAAAACTTCTGTGTCAATAGTTAAAAAATTAGTTAAATAGTTTAAAAAATCCACAATTGATGCTGATGAGAGCGGCAATTATTTGAGTCTCAAAAAACATGGTTGCCTGTAAAATGATTGCATATTAAGTTTGCCACTTACATGCGCTATAAATTTCCTTACCTAATACACTATCCCTTTAAATTATTAAACAATTAATTTCTCGAGATCTATAAGATTATTCGCCGTGTTTGTCCATAGTCTCAACTCAAATGAAGTGACAAGCTTGGGTCGAATAGTCAGGATATGAAGGGATTACTGCATCTATGTTCGTTAAACGCATTTTTTTAGAGGAGTTGACCTACAGTGGGCTATTATCACAAAATTGCCAGCCTCACGCGCCATTATCACGTGGAACTGGAAAAAAATTAAGTTTCAAATGAATTAATGAGACAATGGAACAAAATAAGTTGTCATACATATGCCCACGTACATGTCTAAGGTCCGGCAGTTCTGAAAGTGCCACGCTTTGTATAAGGAAGCCTTTACGTGTGAAACATAACGATGATAGCCAACTCCCCCTTCGTAGTTGCCGAGCCAGGCCCCAGCGTTACCTTCAAAGATTTCTCCCCTCACTTCGCGGCAACATCCCCTTGAAAGCCCTCAGGCGCGGCAAATCATATTCAAATATTCAACTAAATTGTTAGGAAAATAACTGTCGCCCAAAATAACTGTTCAAAACTTCATTGTCGATGCATAACTCTTATGCTGTTATATTGCAATTCCTCTAAGGTTGCCTGCAGTAACAAAGCTGTTGTTTCAGAGAACAGTTTTGGATTCAAATACGAGAAAAACTTGGACGTGGTTTCGGATTTCGAAACTATATTGAGGTTTAAGAAATAGCTGATTTGATTCTTAAAATGAAAACGAGCCTTTAAATTACTCACACGCAATCGATTGCAAAATTTTCAATAATATATGATAATATAGTTCTCGGCCTGTTTAAACTCAGTATATTATTGAAATTGTGCGCTGGAACCTAACTGCTCAATGTTCCATCCGTTCATATCAACTGATGACATTGATAAAAACTGTCATCTAGAATTGGCTTTTGTAGAGTTATAGAACTCGGGCACTCTGATCCGCAGTCCATTGAAAAAATTCAATGGTATGAAATGCATGCGAGGTCTCGTGCAATAGACCACAAGTTGTGGAATACAGCCAATCAAAATTCTTTGTGCTAGTTGATTATGTGCTTTCCAAAGGCATGAGTTTTATGCCCTGCAGCAACGATTTACCGATTTGTTCAATGGCTTCTTTGCATTTACTATGGGTGAGATTATGAGTGTACGCAAGAGCAATTGAATAAATTCAGATTAAATTGTGATGATTAAGCCTTAAAGTTAAGTTGTTCATCCTTTATCCAAGGAATGAATACTCCAATATGGTGCAAACAAAATAAAGATGAATTATCTATTTAGACTGCATAGTAGGTTGAAATTTTCAAATAACTTTACAAACGCAAAATACCATTAAAAGTTTTATGTTATCGACCGCAGTATGAAGTTCATACAAATGCAGCTGAGCCAGCAGTTCTGAATGCAGCTCGTATGATAAAAACATTGTAGGGCACGGACGTGCTGGGGAATTGTTCGCCATATCAACTGACGCCTTCTTCGCAAACAATTCAAGCGAACGCTTTGAAAGCTAGAATGTTTTTCTTTATACAGCTGGAAAAAGTTTTTAAACAACAGGTTGATTGTATTTACTAATAGTTGGTATTGAAAAGTGCACTAGACTCAAAATCCATGTCACGTAGGTCCTAACTCGCAATAAATGCGAGAAAATATAAATTATCTTTACGTCTCAAAATAGGATTTATTTTAGATTCATTTGGAAAATAGCATTTGATTTCAGAGTCCACATCATTTTCGAGCCTCATTTAGCTTGAGCTCGGCATTGGTTAATCAGAGGTCATTTAATTTGAGACATTCGTTTCAGTTTTAATATCCCTTGATCGGTGAATTCATCAGGGCGTCGATCTGGTGATTGTTTACCACCAGTTTTTGAGTGCACGAGATGAAATAATTTTTTATAATTAATTAAGTTTTTTAAAATTAATTAAGATTAGTGTCTCACAGAGGCATAACAGAACGATTTCATGTTAATACACTGCGCCATAACAAGCACATAAGTGGTTAAAACCATAATGGAGTTGCATAAACTTCTCTTCCTAAATATACGAATGATACCGCCAATTCATAAAATTTTGCATTTCTGCGTCCAAGGACCGCGCTCTCTCTGACGCGCAAAGAATTTATAGTGGACTGATGACACGGATGGGACTTCCATCAAGACTTCAAAGCTGACACAAGCTGCAGAATGCCCATGCGGTTGTGCTCGCTCCACAGGTGTGGGTGCTCTCAAAACGCATGGGGAAACAGGCGTCAGGCTATACTATTAAGTTTGGCATATTTTTGTCCTACGTTTCTATGCCAGACTTAGGAAAGAAGAAATTATGTTAAATACATGTCACTTAATTAGAAAATTGGTGAAAATTCATTGTGATTGCCCTCAAGTGAGGATTGTTATGACTTCTACTGTCTGCATTTAATGAATGAAATGGTAAAAACTGTAATAGATCAAAACACAGATTTATGTTGCGGCCAATGAGTTTTAAACGTACTAAATTGTCGTGCAATTGTAGTAAGCAAAATATGGACTAAAATCATATATGTTCCATCAATTATCGGCTATTGAACAGAAAAATTAAACGTCTAAAATGCCCAAGATAAATTTAAAAATAATTGTGATCACATGATAAAAAGAAAAATTCGAAAATGCTTGAGCGATTACAGATTTTAAGAGAAATAATTTTTATATTTTAATTTTTCAAGTAAAATTCTCGGCACAGCGAAAATATATTTTTCGAAAATAAAAAAGTATTTCGCTCACTTGCTATCTTTTGAAAAACTGTTCGATTTTTACAACACTTTCTTGGGCATGTCTATTAAATTATAGCAGCTACATCACTGCATGCAATTCGCCACGAGCGAGGTGGAACAAAGGCTTCCCTCCGTCTCATCAGTTTCATCTAATTAATCATAGATCTCGTGAAATTGATATGTATATTTTAATCCAATTTATTGCGTTACCTTGTTATTGGATTTGCTAAGTAAATTTACGATTACATGCAGGAGTGAAGCGCAATATTTTGATTGCGTAAATATCATTTCAATCATTCACGAACTAAAACTCTAATTAGAAACACTATAAAGTGAATACGATTTGTAAAAAATTTCAGGTTTAATGTCAAGATCGGACTCTTCTGGCAGAGTTTGGTGTTAAATCTCGAAAGGCTGCGATCGAATTTGATTACCTATTTTCAGAAATAATTGGGCTTTTACTTCATTGGCATTGCGCAGAGTTTGAAAAATTCAGAGTTTTGCGGAAATAGCAAAGCTTGCTGGTTTACATTTCGGACTTTATTGCGCCAAAAATTACTATATCAACAAAGACTTCATGTAAATAAGGCTTGATGTTCATTCAAGTTCAAATATTTCCCAAATTTTCTTGCTATAAAGATCTGCAGTGTTGGTTCCTGTATTTCCTTGTCATCAATTTAATAACGTTTAATGAATAACTTATAAATATATTTAAACTAGTGTAATAATTATTTTTTTTGTTTATTAAGAACCATGAAAAATCTTCCGCGCCCTGCATATTTCTTTCGGCGCAATGCTGCACTGACATTCTGTCAATGCAAATTTTTAGATGCATCATGAACGTCGAAAATTTTTCAGAGCAAATTCAATGTCATATTTGCATGTGCTCACTCTTTGTTTGTACCACTAGTACTACTGCTAACTGACTCTTATGAGGGCCAATGGAAGAGGTTGGATCTAACTGCCTGCCAATACTCATCGCACGAAAGGGTAAAAACTCGGCCGCACTCACGGCCACATTTCCAGGATTTAAGTCCATAGAAAGTTCGTGCAAGGTGGCAATTCGAGCGCACCTAAAATAAAGGAGAAGATGCCTCTCTTGGGAGCACCGAAGGCAGTAAATAAGCCAGGACTTATAAAATATCGGTCAGTTCCCAGATATCTCCCACAGCTGCCGCCCGATCCTATTACCTCCGATAATTTGAATCCATAAATGGAGACATCCGACCAATTGATGAGGTGGTTATTTGGACCAGATGTTTTCCCCATCTAATAAGAGCCAACATATATCAAATCATTATCGTGATAAGGCAAAAATTTAAATTTTTATTATGAGCAAGCACAGAAAGTTAAGTTTCGAAAAGAGCAAGCCCCAAATTTCGAGTTTCAAAATGAGCAATCACTAAAGATTGAATCTCAATAGTAGCAAGTACTAAAGGTTGAGTATCAATATGAGAGAGCGCAGGAGATTTTAAATTTGGCGGGATATTCTTATATTGAGTGTTTTAATTTATAACAACGATGCCATGTAGAGGGTTCAAGAGTATTGATATACTGAATAGTTATCTGAATGTCTTACGGACTCGTCGCCAACATGTTTGCAAATCTGCTTACCGCTGCAAAACTTGACTTTCCAATCCCAAGTGAATAGAACGAACCAACATTGCCCCGCTAAGGCTCCTGTATTGAACCAGGGTGACTTTCTATCTCAACGCAGCACAATGGCCACTGAGGGACAATGTTTGTCGGCAGCAACAAACCCAGAATGCGTGGTTAGTGATGAGCTTGAGGGTCACTTGGTGCTGGCCTGCACATGCGTCAACCATGTTGGACCAGCGTCCAATTTCTGACAACAACCCTTGGAGAGAAGTTATCGCAGCCGACTTTACCGAACAAGGAGAACTCCTGGCTTACAAGCGCTTCTTTTCATGAGCTTTTTGTGTCCAGGCACACGTTCTGTGCACGATAGGATGCCCCTGCCACCAAAAATATTAAGAAGACAAAAATGGCATGCCAGGAAACCCACTCGACCAGAAGTTTTTTGGACGAGCATCATGCGAGAGGATGACGTTCTATGTCAGACCGAATCTTTAGCAGACGAAGGGTTTTTCTGTATGCGGCATATTTTGTTTAGGTGTTAGAAATTCATCAACTTTCAGCTTTTGATGCTTGATTTTTCAATGGTAATGCAGTGAGACTCATTGAAACTTGTGTATCTCACATTAAACTCAATAGCTTATCATGCATTTATGCCAGTAGCGGCCTGGTGCGTATTACAAGCAAGTCTCTAGACCATTACGGGCAAGAAGCCTTGAGCAGATGCGAGTCTTGGCTTCCTCATTCCGCTGCTCTGTTGCGTTCAGTCTTGGTGCATCTCAAGGTACTGTCTTGGGCGCTATTTCTATTCAAATGTAATTGAGCAAGGAATACGTCCGCATGCACGATAATGTTCCTGGGGGACCCACCGTTCACGGAGCAGGGATACGGCGCAAGTAGGATCACTGGATTTCTCGTATGATACCTTTTAGTTCCCTTAAGATAATTTGCGCCTCAATAGTTTGCAGATAAACAATGAGGCACACAGCTAAGTGATCAAGCGAGACAATTAGCAAAATATGACAGCATGATTGTTTTTATAATTGCCAGAAGATTTTAATCCTACAAAATGTTTTAGAATTAACTCTTATTCCTTAAGAATGTTTTATCCTCTACTTGAAAAAGCATGTGTACAATACACTATACCCTCTTATAACTGCCCATTGATATTATGCTTATCAATATATTCTCGTATGTATATGTTACAGGGTATGGCGTGTCTTTAATCATTCCCGCTATATATACATCCGGCTGCAACAATTATTATCGGTGTAATGCATAATTTTCATCGCAATAAAATAAAATGTGAGCTCATTTACTTGAACGTTTTCGGTCCCTTAAATGTTGGCACGGCGTTGCAGGATATCGACAACGCTGGTAATTTAGTGAGCGTGATAATAGCAAATTGTCGACTTTTATCCGCGACGAGAAAGTATAGGCAAATATAACTTTGTTCCGCGAAAGTTTCTTTGGTGAAATATTATTACAGGCGCTAAAGCGGTTATTCTGCATTGTTAGTTTGCTGACAACGGTTTTTTAGGTACTTAATTTTGTAGAGAACCTCACCCTCAGCACAATTAAGACATTATTCATTTTATATATACTGCAAATTTACATTGTCCAAATACATGCATTAAATAATTCAATGAAACTAGTTTTTCGAATATATAAAAAGTAAAAAGTGATCAGAATATTGTGAGCAATTTATTCAATTTTACCTTTAATCAAAAGATAAATCCAATGTGGTGGAATTTAAATTTCTATATTTCAACTTGCGGGCTACAAATGCGAATTTTTTCGTTGAATATCTACAAGCATCGATAAACTTGGTGAAAAATGTTTTTAAAAGAGAATTTGTCATCAGCAGGCGATATTTTATTGACAATAAAAGAGAATTTTCAATTTTTGCAACATGAAGTATGTTAAGCTCGAGAAACAAACAAAATTTTTTTATATTAAGACCATAGTCCATGTGGTCGGACCTACAAATTCAATATTATATTACAATAAGGCCCATTAAGGCATGGGCCTTAATAAACATTCTTTCCCCGCTCCAACTCTCAATGGGCAACTTTAATTGCATCTCAGATGGGAATTCACTTAGGTTTGGTATGAATTTTTTTATATGACGGCATGTAACATTCTGGGCGAGAAAAAATGCGAATGTCGTTCCATTGTGTATATTGATTAAATCCCGACGATTGTTTGACGCCATGCAAATGATGTTTGCGAGTCATTGGAGCGTCATTGGGTATCGAGTTAGCTCTAATGAGCTGCTAATGAATCGTCTCACGAACTCTAATATTTCAGAAAACATCCACAGATCGACCGGCTCAGACGACACAAATAACTTGTCTTAAGAATGCAGACGCCGTCGGTCCTCTAAATTAGCTGATATCGACGGAGATCGCTACACGTGTGTTCAAAATAGAGGTATTATGACGATCTGCAGTAATATATACGTATGTTGTTTATGAATTATTCTCAAGCATTAATTTTGCGGAGACAATAATATTATTAACTAGTAATAAAAACAGAATAATTAATATTATTTAAAATTTTATAGATTATTAGATTTTATCATAATCTAATAGTTATGTCATAATCTAATAATTTGAACAAAGTTTTGTGTAAAGTATACGATACAGATACAACAATGCAGCAGAAGTCATTTCACAATATTATATTACTTTATTGATACAAAGAACGAGGATTAAGCAGGCGCTCCATCACCTGGGTTTCAATAAAAATTAACTGAATTTATAGAGTGCATCTTTCTTCGCTGCGCTTCCGGCCATATTTACAGCCTTGTTGTGCACGGCGCAATGAGCAGCTCGGGAGCGCCTCCTGAGAAAAGCAAGCGCATAATTAAGAAATGAGACGTCGAATAATGCCGGGGCATTGCTTTGAAACTTTTGTGTGCAGATTACAATTCAGTGTGAAGAACTGGGATAAATCTCTTGTGGGAGTGAATTAGAATGTAATAAATTGTATGAAAGTGGAAAGTTCACACTAACGAAAGTTCACCTTAATTAGTGAAGAAAGACTATACTGAATAAAAAATTAAAATAATTAATTTTTACATCTTCTAGCTGTATAAAAGTTTTGAATAAAATTAAATTCATTTTAAAACTTAGGACAAGCTTTAAGTTAAACGGCTGGTAGTCTCAACTTCATTTAGTGTCCATGCAAGCATTCAATGCGATGCTCGTAGTATGCTTTCATTTGTGCCTACCACAAAATCAATTTATTACAAAAACCAAAATTTATCGCGCACCACATATTCATTCGTGTTAGAACCACATATTCGTGCCATAAGAAATATTTCTTCATGTAAAACTCTCAATTATAAACTTTCAATATTTTACAATTTTACATCAATATTCGAGCACCAGAGAATGCGGTCTTCTTTAGAAAGATCAATTATGCGAGCAACAAATAGTTTAGAGAATAATCAAGACCACGAATAGACAGGATAAGTTTAAATCAAGATTTTAACATGAACACGAAAAAGTCAACAAATCATTCCTCACGTAGTCAGCAAAACTTAGATCAACAGGCGAATTTTTTAGATATATAATAGACTTTAATTTTGATATTTCGCAGTATCAAAATAATAAGATACATCGCTGACATCATGCAAGAATATTCTCGCGAAAAATACGGGAAACTATGAAGAATTTCATTTTGCAGCTCGAAACTATCCAGGAGCTGTGGTTTGGAGCTTTAATGAGGCGGGCTTCGTCAAATTCTTGCAGCTTAAAAATAAGCAATGTCGTCCTCAGAGTGCCGGTCATATACACGTTATTTGTGCCGCGAGAGCCTTGGCTGCCCCAAGAAAAGCTTCTGCTGGACTCCAAATGGACTTATTTGCACCCTTAATTTCCACTGTCAAAGGAGTACTTTAAAGGTCACAGAGATAGAGCTCAGCTAGAGGATAGAATGAAATTAACTCTCCAAGGGACCTATTTTGAGACTCTGAGTATCTCGAGCCAAAGAATGCTTCCGAAAAATGTCCAGGACTGCCCGAATTAGTAGGCAAAATTAAATTGAGTCAAAATAAACCTATTTTATTTTTCTAAATCAACGTGTTAAATAAATGACCGGAAAGCTCCTAAAATCTGACTTGGAGGTTGGGCGTTATCATGGAGTTGCGTGTATTGTTTATCTTTAAATTTTGTCAAGGATGAAATATTATTGTGCGTTCAAAATGCTGAGATATTAGGTCTTACTAACCCTAATGCGATATTAAATGTACAATTAATTAAGAGGAAAAATACTGAAATGATGATTAGGTTTTACTAATATTATTAAAACTGAATTGTTATTCTTCTTTCATTGTAGAAGAAGATTTTATTGGAGTTATCTTTCATAAGTAATAGCAGATTTTTTGCATTTAGACTGACATTTTCTCGAAGCCTCATGACTGACATTTTCATTGAGTTATTTATTTTCAAGGTTTGCATAGACTGTTCTACTGAATTTCATCATGTAAAAATTTTGCACTTTTCCAAGCACCTTTGTGTAATTTCTTTAATGGAATAACTACACTGGAAAACATTATGCAATTTGCTTCTCATGTTGCCAATTTCCGATAATTATTTAAACACCTATTTTATAAAAAATAATTATATTTTTTGGAGGCGCCAATAGTGTTGGAAAGGCCAACTCCAATCAAGAGCTTCTGAGTTCACAGAGTTTAGGTATTTTACGAGAACATCACCATTAATTTTTGCCGCAGAGTAATTTCGGCGAGCACTTGAATTGTTCGAGTTTTTCACAGCAGCAATGATAATAACTTTAAACTCAGCGAATTTCAGCGGTATGTTGTTGAGCGAGCCTAACGCCGGTACATTCTCTAGTATAGCAATTGAATAAATTTCTATTTTCGCAAATTAGCCTTAAGCGAAGAAGTGATGCAACGCGGGGCTTGCTTAATTTTCCAAATTCTGAACATCATTGCATCACGTAGCCTTTTTCTCAGTGAATTGTGATAATTCTCACATTCTCCATCAGCATTCCAATAAATTTGGGTTTTAAATAAAAATTTTCGTTTTATCATCTATGAGTATAATCTAAAATATTCTACATATTTTAGGTAGCACTTAAGTTCTCATATGGCTCTCTACATCATCAGTGATGAAAATGACGAAATATTTCAAATTAATCCTGCAGCATCACACGCACCTCAGGCTGGCCAGAATGCAAGGGAATAATCTTAGCTGTGAGAAGTTGCGACGACGAGCGTTAGCAGCGGCCAGTCCCCTCATCTCCATATGTTAAGGCTGCGAATAAAGGGAGCACTTCGCCAGCTCAGCGCCGGCGGAAACACAAACTTTGCGGCAACTTCCGCGAGTAACTCGTCTGAAATGCGCACGCCTCCAGCCTTGGGTGAGATTGACTGAAATATCAGCAAAACTAAGTGAAATGTAGACCATTCACCAAGATGTTTCAAGAGGACGGACGTGGTTCCGGCAAATCTAAGCTTCCATTATAAAAGGAAAATTAGCCTGATTTTTGAAGAGCAAGTATATTCAACCAATAAAACAAGATAATTTACACAACAAAAAGTGCTAATTTTATCCTGTGGTTCTGATTTAAGGAAAAGTTTGTGGGAATTTAAGTTGCCGTTAACTTCAAACTCGAATGATATCTTAGAAAATGGTTTCGAAAAGAAATTGTACATGATGATAGTGCAAGTGAAACAAATAAATGTTGCAGATTAGTGCAAGTATTTTCTAACAATTTCTGAGCTGCAAATTTTCAAGATGAAGCGTTTTGGAAGATTGAAAGCATTGATAGTTTTCTCTAATATTATTCCTAATATACGTACATATATCCAGTATATTTGAAATACATTTGTATCCATTTTCTACATGGTCGTAACGGAAGCCGTGGAGTTATAACGCGCTGGGGCTTGAAACGTAATGGCCAACTCAGCCGGTGGATGGAAATACCGCCTGAAAGGGTTCTTAAGTGAATACCAGAAAGAAACGCCTTTTTAAATTAACTTTTTTCCGTGGTTGGTTCGGATTTCCATGATTCAATTTTAGACTAAAATTAAGCGGGAAAAAATAGCTATAACTCTTAGAATTGCATTCACACTCATGTGTTCATTTGACCAAGCTGTGCTACAAATTATTTTCGGATTTATTATTAGCATATATCATGCTAGTGAATTGCGGGACACACTACTTTCGAATTTTTGTAAAGATTTCCTCGTTAAGTATCTCTTAGAACAAGTATATTCATCTCACCTGGTTCACACTCTAGAATAAATTTTTTAAAGTAATTATTATCTGTTATAGACAAACTGTATTTTAGAACTCTAAAACTCTACGGATATTGAAAGAGATATTTAATTTACTCACGCTCATTTAATCATGCTAATTTAACGTAAAATCGCATCGGGCATTGATGTGCTTCGTTTAGTCATAAAAAGATAAAAACTCCATTGAGTTTAAATTTATCGACAATATTCTGCATGATATATTATGATTTTCATACTTCGTATATAATCTATTAGACTGCAGCTGAAAACTAATCTAGTACTCCCAAGTCAAGTTAATGCCGAGAAATTCCAACTCCGCAAGGCGTAACTCTGCGGCAAGTTTTAACGAGTCCTTATAGCCATAAACGTGTTGACCTCCACTGTAAATTTGCCCATAAACTCCGAGGACCGAGATACGCAGCGCCAAGAACACTGCGCAATTTTGTCAGCATAGCATATAAGTACATAATTGAATATAATTAAACATATATATTCTCTTGAGATCGGCATTGTGGTTGTGAAAGCGACATGTAATATGATCCACAATGCATTAGCTTTAGCTAAGAAAGAGAGAATGCGACGCTGGCAAAATCATATTCTCAGAGCTCATTCAAGCTCTTTTTTTTTTGTTTTCCGTTGTCGAAGTGAGTTTTAGTATAGTGAGGTTTCTTCTGTTCCGGGAAGTGCAATAACAACGGCCTCATTGCTTCTTTTATGGCCTCGTAATATAAGCGAAATCCTACGAATAACATGAAAATAAGGTACCAAAAAGTTAGTGTAAAATTTAATTTGGATCACAGTGCAGCCACACAAACAAAACAAAACATTTTGATGAGATCATACGAGGTAGAAGTAAAAAATATTCAAATTTCTTATAAATATTTGTTACAATTTACTGTGAGTGTGGACCAGTTGTTGAAAATAACCTTCAAACATTAACCTCGGCAGCCTAAGGCATCTCGGCAGCGTTACACGCAAATTGTATGGCAAGCAGGCATTTTTTCCATGCAGAGTTGACGCTGTCACTAGCGGTGACGCGTTGGACAGCTTGAGGCGCGTCTAACACCTACCGACACATTGTGATTCCAGCACCCAGTGACTGGCGTTATGACTGGCGTTATTCCATTACCCAGTGTATCATAGCACCCGATCATTGTACGCTGACTGGCGTTATGACTGGCGTTATTCCATTACCCAGTGTATCATAGCACCCATCATAGTACGCTGACTGGTGTTATGACTGGTGTTATTCCAGCACCCAGTGACTGGTGTTGTGACTTGTTTTATTCCAGCACCTAGTGACTGGTATTATAAGTGGAGAGCAATGACCTGCTTGGGAAGAACAAGGAGAGCTGCGAGCTAAAATCAGGAGCTCGGTATTACGATTTGTTTAGTTAACGGAAATAGATTGTCAGTTTATTGTGGTAAGCAAAAAAATCGAACCAAACAGACCAATGAGTATTTGTTTTACACTGAAGATACATTCATTTATGAAATACTTCCTATGAATTGTATTATATGTCATTAGAAGAGGTGTTCTGAAATGCTCAATGAATCAGGCATATAAAAATGTAGCTATTGTTCAATCTAGCAATGGTCGCTTGGTAAGATCACGTCTCATTCGTGGACGACTTATGTAATGAAAACGGGTTCATCAATTATTTTTTTCGGACACTGAAATAGGGTATAACTAGCATTTCATAAACTTTTCATGTACTGCATCCAATTTCTAGGTACGAATATCAGCAGAAACAGAAATGCCTTTAAATTTTAATTCCAACTCCCACAGAGAGCTTTTAGGCTCGAATCTATCTGAGATAAAGATCAATCGCCGGTGCCGACCTTCAATAATTCCAGCTCTTGCGCGGCTACAAAAACCGAACGAGCAGTCGAGTGTCCTCGGCATCGCTGCTCAATATTCCGGAGAATTGACGTGACAAATTATTGCAACGCAGCCCATGCCTGCTTGTGACTCCGAATTAATATTCGGAACGTGACCAAATGCAAAAAATTTTAATATTCAGAAAGTGACCAAAATGAAAAAAAATATTAATATTCAGAACGTGACAAAATTAAAAAAATATTAATATTCAGAACGTTACCAAATGAAAAAAGTATTAATATTCAGAACATGACCAAATTAAAGAAATGTTAATATTCAGAACGTGACCAAATAAAATGATAAAGAAATACTTCAGGTACCAGTACAGTACAGGGCTCATTTTGCTACATTTATTCTTAATTGCGAATTCTAAAATGACACTCATATCATCGGAAATGTTGTATGAAGTTTAAGGAAAATGCAAAATCGTTTTTGTTTTCCTGGCATCAAAAATGTTGAGGTATTGCAACTAGACGATTCAAGCGATGTTACCGCAATATCTAAAATTCATCAGTGAAAAAATGTGTACACGTTTTATTGTTGAACAGATGCCCATGTGTGCAGTATTTATTTAAGCAAACTGAACATAGGCTACAAACTCAGTCTCGGCAAAACAAGGCCAAATTATTAAAAGAGGACAAAAAAAGCATAGAATTTTTTGCTCGGCTGAAGCGGGGCTTTATACCTTAAAGGATTCGGACGTTCTTTCTTCTAATTATTAATGGAAAATGAAAAATAATTGGTGCCTTTGGCTTTTAAATGAATATTTTAATGCAACAATATGCAAAGATGGCAAACTTGTTCCAAAATGGTCGGAAAGCTCAACCAGGTTATGTTGGGAGTGTTCCAAGAAAGTTATGGCAATAAATTTTATGTCTCAAATTTATCATTATTTGATAGTTTGAAAATACTACTTAAATAGTAGGTAAAATAAATCAAGTCAAGCGAACTAGTGATCAGTGTGGGGTACAATTATCTTATTGATAAGAAACTCAGTTGAAAATTATTAATGGAACCTTAGCATATAACTTAATAATAATCATGCAAAATCATACATTTTATTTCCAACCATCCCAAATGATTTTGATAAATTTCAAGCATCAGCAGCGTTTCTTCAATTCCCTGAGTAGATCGCCAGTAAATTTAAAAAATTATGCGCCAAAAACCTAGTCACTCTGCGCAATGCCGCAAATCCCAAACTTGGACTTAGTCGTATAAGGAGCGATGTCTGCGCGAAATGTGATCTGCTTAAGACTCCACTCAACCGAAAGCGTCCACAAATGTAATCAAAAGCGGTACGCGGAGTTGCAGGCTTTCGATCTCAGGGATCGTCATCCATCTTCAACCACAAGGAATGAAATAGTCCTGCAAATTGACTGAAATTTTACGAGTATAAAAGGATCAGATAGAATGAGAACTATATGAGAATTAAAACCTGTTTTTTTTATGTGTTGAGTTATTAATGAAAGCAAAGGATGTTTTTTTCTATCTTCCGCTTTAAGGTGCTTAATGAATAATCCTTAGACTTCTGCGTACGTTAAGAGTTTTATTGGCACGTGTAATATTGAAACTGTCAGAGCAGTTGCAGAGTTCAAGGGCTGTTCCAGATTTTGAATCTACAGTGGCTCGCAAAAGTATTGGATATATTATAATTTTATCTCAAGTTAAAGTGCGAAATTTTTATAATATTTTTTCAGTATATTGCTAATGGTGCTGTTAAATAGAAAGGACATTGAAAAGTATGCATTGTTTAGATTTTATTCAACAAATAGAACAATTAACCCACGCAAAAGTATTGGGTACATGTTCAAAAATAAACAAAAGTAATTTTTTTGAAGTACTCAAAATTCGCTTTTCACTTCAGACGTTCTACTAACCTCATAACGTTATCTAATTTGCCAATCAGAGCAGTTTGCTATTGTTTACGAGATTTTGTGTTCCGGTTAAGATATCATGCAGCTTTTAATCTAATCTAATTTGAAATTGCTAAAACTCGAGAGTTAGCGACAGATTTGCGTCAAGAAACGGAAGGGGTATCGAATAATATCCAAGGAGCCTGATCTATTATTGAGTACAGTTGGAAATATCATCAGGAAGCAATCATCGTGATGATATCATCCGAGCATGATGTTGCCAACCTTCCAAGACCTGATCGTCCAAGGAAACTAACGGACGGTAATGCGAGGTGGATTAACAGAAAGGTACAGAAGAACCCGTTTGTTGCTCGTGGTGATTCCACCACGAGGAATCTTTCATCACGAAAGATTCCTCTGTTGAAGTACCGAAACGTGAAAACCACAAGATTTGGGAAATCGGACAAAATCCTGGTCGGACGAAACAAAAATCGAACTTTCAAAAGGAATTTGATCGAACCTTGACATAGGACCAGTACGATTTAGAGCTCTGCTGATTGTGTCGTTTTCTACATCAATTCAAGATTCCTCCAGGTCGCTTTTAATTTCACCGCGAGCAACAAACGGGTTCTTCTGTACCTTTCTGTTAATCCACCTCGCATTACCGTCCGTTAGTTTCCTTGGACAACCAGGTCTTGGAAGGTTAGCAACAGCATGCTCGGATGATATCATCAGGATGATTGCTTCCTGATGATATTTCCAACTGTACTCAATGATAGATCAAGCTCTTTTGGATATTATTCGACGATATTTTGGATATTATTCCGTATTCTGTTTCTTGTGACAATCTATGATCTTTTAACGCAAATCTGTCGCCAACTCTCGAGTTTTAGCCATTTAAAATTAGATTTTAAAGACGAAGCTGAATAATATCTTAACCGGAACACAAAATCTCTTAACCGGAACAATAGCAAACTGCTCTAATTGGCAAATTAGACAACGTTATGAGGTTAGTAGAACGTCCGAAGTGAAAAGCGAATTTTGAGTACTTCAAAAAAAGTTATTTCTGTTTTTTTAGCATCTACCAAATACTTTTGAGAGGGTTAATTTTTCTATTTGTTGAATAGAATCTAAACTATGCATACTTTTCAATATCCATTCTATATAATGTTTCTAGCACCATTAGCAATAAACTGACCAATTATTATAAAAAATCTCGCACTTTAACTTGAGATATGAAGAAAATTGCAATGTATCCAATACTTTTGTGAGCCACTGTATTTCAGAGTTTAAAAGCTGTTTCAGGGTTCAAGAGCTGTTTCAGAGTTCAAGAGTTGTTTCAGAATTCAAGAGTTGTTTCAGAGTTCAAGGGCTGTTTCAGATTTCAATAGCTTTTTTCAGAGTGCAATAGCTATTAGGGAGAAAGATCTGTTTAGCAGAAACATCTCATTGGAAGCAATCCATCATCGCTGATATTATAAGAGAACAGACGATCATAAAGAACTATTATGATGCCACTGATTAGATGGAACTAATTTTAAACGTGCGACTAAATATTTTCCTGGCAATTCGTTCACTGGATCTCAAGATAAGCACAGTTCCGTATCATAAACACGGTATCTCATCACCGACGGTAGTTTAATTCTGTTATCTTATGCATCACTTCTTCCTCACAGCGTCGCGTTTTATATTGCTATGTTACCTGGTTATGAACGCATGATGCGTCATTAGGTTTGTAAAACCACATACAATAAAATATTTCTGATCTGTACCCGTAACAATTCATTTCATCGTTTGTAAGGGAAAGACATTTAGTGCACCGTATCCCGCAGTTCGTTCATTCAAAATTAAATCTAGCAATCACAAAGTATCGAATGAGTTATTCTACATTTAGAAGGTTTGGATCGTTCACCGGTTTTAAAATTCAAATTTTGTGACTGCGGTGTCATGAAGCCATTATACGGTCTCTACATATGCAGTGCCTCAAACCTGCTCGATCTTTGGCAAGTGCATTGTTATTAGTTCTCCTGTTGACTCATTTAGGATCAATACTGCCAATCAATGAGCTTCAATCATGGATGTTCCTTAGAAGTCCCAAGATCTGCAAGTGACCAAACTGAGACTCCAGCAAAACTCGTTAAGGTTTGTATTCACGTCTCCTCAGTTTCGTTGATTGGAAATTAGATCCACTGCTTGGAGTGGGCTAAGCGTCCAATAAAGCAGCTGCAATTAACCAATAGCCAAACCCCCGCAGCATGATCTGGCTAGCAAAACGTCGTAAATTGGATCCACCGTTTGGACTTAGCTAAGTGTCCATTACATCTATTATATGAACTGAGAACGGGCAGACGCACTTAAGCAGGCCCAAATTTTTAGAAACGTTGTGTTTGGTCCAAAATTTGTTGAGGACATTGTGCTTGGTCCAAAAATTTGTTGTGTTTGGTCCAACATTACGTGCGCGTAGTGACACTTCTTTTTGCACTCGGCAGGTTATTCAAGCCGCTCGTGTTGTTAACAGGGATTAACCTTGTTGACTAACCTGCAAAATATTTCGCCTAACGCCGGCTTGTCAAGACGAATTAGAAAAAAATCTACTGCAAACCTAGTAGCCCATTGTTCACAAGAATTGAGAATGAGCTCCAGTTAGTCATCGACCGATGTACCACCTGCATCTCTTTGAAACTTCATTGACTCTCAAAAAATGTCTATTAAGACATAAGTGAGAGAACCATTTGGAATTTGTCTCGATTATTCCCCGCTATATTGTAACACAATCCATCCACTGAAATAACGCCTATTTAGCCTAAGCGCACTAGCTGTTCGAAAAACCAGTTGTAAAACCTGAACAGCTGACCTTACAGTGACTGGAATCGAACTGAAAATTAAACTCGAAGACCTCATTTTCGTAGGACTGCAGTCAGAAGAATGCTAGGGTCACCCGGAATGCTAGATCCACTAAGACGGGTCCCCAGTTCAGAGCACCCAAGCTCCTAGGACTTAAATGACATGCCAGCAGCTGCAAACGCAAGTAGGGATCTCTACCATTGAGCTACTAAACAAATTGCCGTTTGTAGAAAATATATGGAATACACACACATAATTTTTTCCGATTTGTATAATCCATTGCTAACGACGCTACCCAAATTTATATCATAAAGTCTTAACGGTTTAAGCCTGAAATTACTTGTAAAACTAGCCAAAATTTTTTTTCTGACACTCGTAATAATAAACCAATATTATCGTATATTTTTGGGCGTTTATTGTTGAATACTAACTAGCCAGAAACACAAGCAAGGAGCTGTACTTACTAAATAATGAGGAAAGTTGCTGCTCAATTATCTTGAGAAAGTCACGCGGCAAAGCAAGCACTCGGAGCGTGTTGACGTGCTACCCTTTGAGCCTTGACGAGCCAGGCACTGATAAACTTATGTCAACTTCAGTACTGAACAAACTACCTATTCCGAGAAGGGGGCCAAAACTTTGTAGTTCATATCGTAACCTTGAGGGCGGGATAAAGTGAGTTGTTTCAATTCGGGATAAAAGGTAAGAAAATTCTGGAACTGCTTGGGTTCAACTTTAGTAATTAACACAACCTTTTTTTACTTGATACTGAATCTTCACATATTCGAGTTATTTTATAGTTTTCAATTTTTGAAGACGGCAAATTTTGATAGAAAACACTTAAGCTGGTAGAAGTCTACAGGAACTGATTGAGGATGTGGTTTTGACCAGATTTTGGACGTAATTGTCTATGCAGAGCTCTATCAGCTTATAGGTCAAAATATGGAGTCCAACCGAACGATACATTTGCAAGAATTTGAGAATTTTAATTCAACCAATATTTACACAAGTAGCCGAGGCAAATAAAATATTTTATACTAGAGGAAACTTCGGGCAAGAATCACTGGCATAGGTCACAACAAACGGGTCTTGAAACCCTAGTCTACAAGAAAATTTTTTACTTTGATTGAAACTCGTCTACAAATGTTCATACACTAATGCAATTCGATAATTATAAACAAAATTACAATTCAATAAGAAATAATGCAATGGATACATTCCAATACTGTTTGAAAATAATTTCCTCGTTGATCGAGTCCCGAAAACAATCCTGAAAAAATACGTCGAGTCCCAAAGAATCTAACACGAAAAGGACACTCTGTTAATTTTGGAGCCTCCTCCTTGGAATTCTCGACTGGCATTTTATTGGCCTTTAAACTGCTGACGCACCGCGGCAGTAAAATTTTGCTTGTTTTACCTTAGATGTGATGCACAGTCGGGCAGAGACATGAACTACATCACTGCAGCAATACTTCACGGACTTGGTATCACAAAAACTTGAGTGGCTCATGAAAATATCCTAGCATATTTTTCCCCAAGAAAGCATGTTAGAATAAACGTATTCGTTTTGCCTTCCATGCCTTCGATGAATTTCTTGTCGCATTGTCGCAAACTGTATGAAATTAATGGTTAATGAAAGTACGTGAAATGAATGGTTAATTTTATATTCCAAGAATTTCAAAACGAGGAACATGTCACTAGAATCACGACTATCTTCTTTGAAAAGTTTGTGAGTCTAGCTCCATCATCAGTTTGATTGTGCTTGTTCTACCTAGTCATTCATTGATCATTTTTAGCTCATTTTCTCATATATGAAAAAAGGCGCTATTGTGCTCACCATGTCCGTCTGTCCGTCTGTCTGTCCGTCTGTCCGTTTGTCTGTCCGTCCGTCCGTGACTTCGTTTTCGTCGACGAGAAAATGCGCTCTCTGTCACTCACTGCAGTGAGTACTGAGTTATATTTATTGTTATAATATCTACTACTCGTCTATCCATCTTTATTTGTAATATATTCTTCGAGCATCAATTTCTTTGGTCTCAAAATCTTAGTTATTTTACAATTCAAGCAACTAAGTGATTTAATACCTTGCTATTCCTGTCTCCATGTACATTTACCACATTTATTATTAAATTAAATTTAATATTAAATGAAATATTAAACAATTAAACGATCAGCACTTGAAAATCAGGGCTCCTGTAAGCAAATAAGATATCATGCGAAACAAAAACTATAAAAGTTGAGCTACGTTATCAAGCTAACCATCAAGTTTAACCAACAGGCATAATCAAGAAGTACAACAAGCATAACGTGGCTGGTTAATTGCCGTCAACATATCTTATGCTGGCAAACTAAGAACTGAACTAAGACGAGTCATGAAGAGTGATCGAATGATCATTTCAAACAGCATGGGATAATTTCCATTGGGCGAGCTTCAGCTGGCCAGAGGCTGCCGAAATATTGGCCAAAAAATTATATAAAATACCGTCCAAGGCTACCGAAATTTGAGGCTCAAATGCAGTCAGGGATGAAAGCCTTCAGTAGCTCGCAGGGTCTCGGAAAGGCGGCTAAATGCTACAAGGCTCCTGACCTGCGCGCGTCCTCATTGTTTGTTGTCGATGAAAGGGATCATGCACGATTATCTTAAATAAGAGTATCGTGTTGTAAGATGTTATCGAACAAAGCTGGCAGATCTGCCGAGGGATGCGGAAGGCTGGAGCGTCGATTTAATTATAAGAAACACCTCATGTTCGGAAATTCTTTCCCTGCGGTTTAGTCGACCTCATGTTTGAAAATTAGGTCGACTAAATTTCATAGTGATTGCCTGTTAATGTAAAATATAATTTTATTCATGCTTATATTAATCAAAACCCATTCTTCTCAATCGCGCCCATTTTATTTTACTATTATTTCTTCGTAGTACCAGCTTCTTGAACGAATCATAATCGCATCCGCAAAATTACGGTCCCTGCGTCCGTTGGGGACGCAGAGTACCTTAATTGGGGCATTAGTACTACCTTGGGGCCATATTCCATACTCTCCTAATGACTTGTCCATACAGTCGTAGCAACAACTGCATTTGTGTTGGTACGTGTGTCTCGTACAAAAGCATGCAAACACACTCTGTGGTTGAGTGTCTCGTGACTCAGTCTCGTGTTCAATTAACCGAGTGTTATGCTTATTATGTCGACGCGGCTGCCACGCGCGCGATCCTCGCCCACCACGCAAATGATGTCAAAACAATGTTTAATTAACGTCGATTCATCACGTCATCATCGTCATTCATCATTTAATTAACGTCGTTTAATTAACGTCGATTCGTTCACTTACCATTGCATCAACGTCAAATATCTGGTGTGTATCTGAAGCACGCATGTCTCTCCCTTTCTGAACGCTAATGAGAGCAGATAACTCTTAACCGAGTTAAACCTCATCAGCATTAGAAGATTATTGACAAAAATTAATACCTTTGCTTAATACAAAATCAATATTATCAACATCGTTGAGTTTGGCTCATCGTGCACCTGATTAAGGTAGTTATGCCTCAGATATTATTTGCAAAACGAGAATTTCTTCCATATACTGCACGGCTATGGCTACGCTTATTGAATTTAAAACTGAAGAGGCGGCAGAAGACGAAATTTAGTTTAGCTTACGCCATCTCACACTTGGGTCATTCCAATGAAAAACGACCTTTACTCCTGACAGTTGTTCTGGCAGTAAAGGTTTACCAGGCGTGAGTTCCGTAAGAAATCGATTGCCTGCTGTGTTTAGAGTCAGTCACAATTCGCACGTTCCTAGCATTGCAATTTGGTGTGGCAATAATCCAATATAATTGTAATAATAATATAATTATTTGCTGGCTCATTTGACAGAAAATCTCAAATTATCATTGATATCCTATCCATTAAGCGGAATGTTAATTTTCATTCAAATAAGATTGCAGCAAAACCACCCAAGAGTAGGATTGTGAAAATTTGGTAATTTTTCAAATAAATTAATTACTGGCCGTTCAAATATTTTCTTTCATCAACTCATTTTTTCTGATCACTCAGTCACAAAATATTCAAGCATCATAAAACACAAATCAACAAATGGTTTGAACAAGAAGCAATTTCCTCGAGATGAAATTAGTTCTAATACTAAAATCGAACAGAAATGATGACTGTGACAACATTTGATTTCCTGAAAATTCTTACGAAATAAATTTCCGGTTGTTTAATTTCTTCGAGCTACCTTGGGGCCTTGTTCCGAAATTTTATTTAAAATCTAATTAATATAAATTCACTATATATTGTGTTTTTTAACAAACTACTAATATTAATATTCAACATGAGGTACTCGTTGAAGGCTTACGACGCACTTGGGTGATTTCGCACATGAACAAAAAAATGAAGCAATAAAATATTTAGAAGAAAATGCTTCTCTCTGAAGCCCCAAGCAATTTTCAAGATGAACGCGAGGAACTTTCAAAAAGTATAGAATGAGCCTCTGAATTTTTCCCAGTGGAAATGTCTGCTTTTGTTTTCACATCAGTAATGTTAAAAAGACGAAGAAGTTGCATATTGGGACTGAGAAGTTGTAGCGAAGACGAAAAGTGTTTTTCCACAAGGCCGCCATAATGCCACCGTTATATTCATGACTGGATTCTTGCTATGATAATTTCAAAGCAAATTTCAAACATTCTCTGGGGAAGCTTTAAAATTTTGCAATAGCAATGCAATTGCAATATACAATAGCAGTACATGCAAAACAAGTAGCAGTTACAGACGAAGCGAATGTAACCGGAAACGGAAAGAGGGGAACGTAGCATTCCGGGGGAATTCATAAACGTCGTAGAGAATTAATTCTAGATAAACCCTGAGGAAATTTCGAAGTTAAAAGCTCTCATCAATTAGATGCAGCATTAATGCACGTAAAATTAGTAAAATTTAATTCCCAAAGCTCATCATCCGTAGTCAGTTCGGTCTTGTAAAACATTGAATAAAACACGCGCTCTACAGGAGTGGCTGTTGAGAATGAGAGGTGAATTAGGCTCGAGTTGCTTTCATAAGATCAAACACTGAGAACATCCAATGAAAGTATCCTCTAGGCCGCCCCCGAAGAGCAAACTTACAAGGTAACCGTCAGGTAAAGCGTTTTTATGGGATAGCTCAAAGAAAGCGGAGTGCGCGCCCGTTTGCTCACATCCAATTGAATTTTCGCTCCACTCAGACGATTCAAAATTGAGCCTTCCGAAATATTTGTTATGAATAATGGCGGGTAGGAGAGCTTTGCAATAAAATATCTGCGCTCCAAGAGCTTTATACTGATTTGGTGAACTGGCTGTGGGTTTAATGCCTAACATTTTGCTCGACTTCGATCATATAACGAAAAGATTTATACAATGTATTTAATCTATCTAACACGATCATTTATCGAAAATTCCATAATTTAATTGATAATATTATTTTTAATGTATGCCATGGTGTTCATAGAGGCATTCGTTTTTATCGCTTAAGTTTCATATAGTGAAAACGTTCATTCCACTCATTTGTTGATAAACATCAATATTGCCTTCAAAGCGCTAAAAGGGCTGTTAATGAAATCCATTGACGCGGAGCTTCACTCAGATCTGTGCGCAATAAAAATAATGGTTTTAGTGATTGCCTATTACGACAATGCAACATTTTAACCTTTAAATTTCCTTCAGAGTTTTGCTACATTGCAGGGGTCAGAACCATTTACGTTGCTGATTATGAAATGAGTAAATTTTAGTAGCCTTATCTTATTCTGAGCTACCGAACAATAATTCTGGCAAGGCTCCCAGCTCAGTACCAGATAAAAATGATCAGTTGTGCTTCAGTGTTTTCATCATTCGTTGTATAGTGTGATAAATTATGACATGAAAGTTTGGACTTCTAACCCTGAGCTATTGGAGAGATCTTATCGTTAACATTTACGGCGTTGAAACTTAACTATGTTTTGGAAATTCTCCCTTACATTTACTTTTCCTTTTACAATCAAATTTGACTAAAACTCATTACGAAGAAAAAAAATATATTCTCCAGAGTAAATTCTGCGCAAACAGGCAGCAGCTATTCCGCAACATTTTAAACTCTTTTTATTGATAGTTTTAATAGGGTTGTCTATAACTCATTCTTGTATTTATTATTGCTACAGAGCTGTGCGCGGTGGTTGCCTCAGCACTATTGGCGCTGGCGCAGAAGGCGCACCAGACGCACCCAAAACTGGGCTTGAAGTCCCCGCTTGAGCCGCTGCACGGCGCGGCGCCCCTCAAGTACGTCCATGAGGGCGACGTTCTCAAGCTCCGTCTCCTCCTCGACAACATCACGCTCACCGGCTTCAGCTCCATGACCGTGCAAGAGGTGACCTTTGATTTGTGCTCGGGAGTCTTTTATATTAATACCAGTTTACTGTTTTAATCATTTGCAATCACGATTATTTTAATAAATTTAATTTGTCATTGATTGTCTGCACTCTGCATGATAGTTGCTGAGTTAACATAAGAGGTAAAGAGCAAATGTAATGGAATAAATTTACGTGAAAGCAATTTTTGTTTCGGCAGCTCTATAAGTTATGAGAATAAAGTGCAGTGTTTCAAGTTGAGCCATTTTCTGCTGTAGGCTAATCCATTTCAGCCATCGCGCGGCTACTTTACTGAAAGTATCAGAAGAAAATTTTATAAAACTCAAAGGTCGTTCAAAACTTGTCCATCTTGACATAAAATATTGAAGGTCAAACTTTGACGGTCCATGAAACTGAGGTCAATTGAGGGCAAATCCAAAAATCTGATTATGTGAGAGGTCGTACAAACCAAGACGGTTGGGATCAAACTCTGTTTTTGCTCAACTTAACTAAATATTAATTGGAACGATAACTGTTACAGTAGGAACTCTTTTTTTGCGGTATATGCGCATTTGAAATTTAAATATTTTATTTTTCCGTATGAAGCATCGGCGACTGGTGGTGAATAGAACACTGGTTGATGTCATCGGAGCCCCTAACGTGTCATTCTTTCACCCTGAGCTCTTCCCTCGAATGCTCGATATATTATATGGGTTCTGTGACGAACCAGTACTTTGGAGTTAAATTCAAGAGAATTTAAATTTCATTGAAGAAGATCATTGGATTTTGCATTCACTTTTCAGGTGAAATTCGTCTTCGATCCTCTGGAAGAACGTTTCCAGGAGACCCATTCAGGTTCTTTCGAGAACTCCACAAAGACTGAAACACAATATGGGCAGGATTCAAGTCGCCACTCCAAGCAATCTGATCTTCCTGGCTCAGGAACTTTTTCTCATTTCGAATTGAGAAGAAATCCCAAAGGAGGGGACAAGAACAACCTCAAACAAGTGACTGTGTCCGACTACGATGAAGAATACGATCCCTTCTTCTATCAGTACGGAGACCACTACGATGAAGACATCGGAGAAAATAATAAGGAATCACAAGAATTGGACCAGACTCGTGCTGTGGATAATGAAAAGAGCGTAATATATGAAAACCCGAGCGATGAAAGTAAATATCTAAAAGAAAATATGTACCCCAGTAAGCCTATGAAACAAAGAAAAAAAGAATCATACTACGTGGATGAATTTGACTATGATTATCATTACGACGTTCCTCATCCGTCACAATCTTCAGGTAAAGTTCGCCACAGGCGAGCGCACCAAGGAACGGGGTACAAATCTGAGCAGCTATCCCGTGAGAGTATTCAAGGCATCACACAAGTATTTTTCAGCTCAAATAAAACCCACTCGAGTTTAGACGAAGCCGAGAGCGTCGAGGGTTTGAGTGACGCAATAGAATGCGGCGCTGACAAGCACTCTTGCGGTGATACGAGTCCCTCCAGTCCAGTTACTGTCCAATTGAAGCTCGGCCATGAATCGTCGAGAAAAACACTCGAGTCGACGAGCAGCTCAAATACTCGCGGACCGAAGAACCATCAATCTGAACTCAACAAGTCGTCCGAGGGGAGCACGGAATCCCGTAGTTCTTTTAACAGCAAAGAATCTGTAGATGCAATTGAATCCTTGCATCTCTTAGCTCGTACAAACAATTATGAGAACAACTTTGATCCATCAGGCATAGTCAGCATCAGGATGTACCCTAAACCTATCTTGAAAAACTCATCATATTCCACGACTGAATATCAAGATAAATCTCCAAAAGCACAGGAAACACGTCAATTCCAGTCAACAAATGAAAACCAATCAGAGTTTTCTGATTCAAAAATAAAAAAGGAACAGAAAATTCCGTCGAAGAATGAAAATCTCAGCGCTCTACCATACTCAAATGCAAGGAAAACACGGAAAGTCCGTTCCGCGTTGGCAGGAAGTGTCCATGCCACACCGACGGCATTCAGATCGCTGGAAGGGGTGATACGCGTAGCTTTCACGGGTCTGCACATGACGTCGGCATATTTGGTGCGGGGCAGCGCCGGAGACGTGTTCAGCTTCAGGGAGAAGGGCAAGTTTGAGCTGTCAACTCCAGCCGTGTACCTCGTGTCACGACTCAGGCTCGTGCTGCCCGCCGCGCACGGCCGGCACGCCAGGAGAAACAGGTGGGTTTAAAGGGGGGATTTGGGAAGAGGATATCACTAGCTTAAAACAATAAATAACAACTATTTTCAGACAATTTGTTAGAGATCGTCCGTTATTTAATTAAATGGCCGGCACGTCTGGAGAAACCCCGAAATCATAAAGTATTAACATATATTGGTTGGTTACCTCTCTTTTTGATTGCATTGAAAAAATATCGGTAGTCTCCACGCGCTCTGGAAATATTGAAAATATGAGACCAAGCGCTCTGCATTGCTGTTAGGTAAACGCGCGTTGCCTAAAAAACAGGCTTGTGTTGTGTTGTAGCGACATTGGCTGCATTTCCAACACTTCTGGCCAGAGGGTCCACTCACCCTCACATATCTGTAACTGAGGCTTTGAATATTGGAAAGTTTACGTGTTTTCAGTCCCAGATATCGGAAACAGAAAAATAAATAAATTTTGAGTTTATTTTCAATCGAGTTTAGAATTGCAGTTGAACGAAATGCCTAGAAAACTTAACTATTTTTCAGGTGTTGTACATTGGAATTGCGTTTCTGTGTGTAAAAGCTTCAAACTCTTTTGTGAAACATTTAATTGCTATCTAATTTTAAACATAAATCATGCGTTGATTGGATATTGAAGACAAAAAGCAGTTCGGAAGACGCACGCTACTTTACCTACAAAGATGATTTTAATAAGTTATGTTAACAATAATAATTATTTATAGCAATAAAAAATGATTATAGAGTAAAATTGTACTTTGTTTGACATTAGTCCAGCTTGCCCAAAGCGAGCAGCATCAAGTCCCGAGCCAGCGAGAGTTGTCACGATCACGCAATAAATAAAGTTAGGGCAAGGCTGGTAAATAGTTGCAGCCACAGCACTCTGTGCATGTGTATAGTGTTACACATTTGACGAGTTTTATTTTATAATAAAATTATAACTTTCCTTCTACCTGTGCCACACCGTTTAGGAAGTCAACGTCGCATTCACAATTTGCTCTTTAGTCATTACTTTTCAGGTGATTGCAGCAGCATGTGCTCACGTTGCCAAAGGTATTATTTACATTATTTTTACATAGCTTATTATTCATTTTCAAATACCATTTTGTTATTAATTTACACTGCAGTAAATTCCCAGTTTCAGTCTCTTTTAATTTCTAATCTTGCTTACAGTGTGGGTAATGACTGTCACTTAACCCAGTAAGTCATTACCTACTGTGTGGGTAATGACCAATGCTCTTACAGAGGCCTACACTCTACACAAAAGAGGCCTGCACTTTATAACGCAAAAGAGGCCTGCACTTAATGTTTCAGACACTATAAAGCAGATCACGCCAAACGAACAAAGGTCAAGTGTAGGCGCCATAGAAAATCTGTTAGCGCAAGCAAAAGTCCCGCAAAGTCTCCTACCGAAACTGAGGAAAAAATTCCAATAATCTGCTGCGGAAAATCGCATTGAAATTACATTGCTTTGGTACGTGGTGAACTGTGTGTTTTTTCGAAAGCGCGTCAAATTAGGTTCTTTTCTGAACAATAAATTTCTATCAGCAGTTCACAAATTTTTAGGCCTTAAAACTTGCTTCCTACTTGAAAAAGCAATGTGATGACGCTTTTTCCTAAGGTTCGTGCTGGCAATAAGCGTTCGCAACAGGACGATGCTTATATCGGCAAGGCTTCAGCTCAATTCAGTTTTCCGATAGCGGGGAGGCCGGAGATTTGCATAATTGAGCGGCCGCCGGCATGCATACCTCCAGGGATGCATGGGAGACTTGGTTCATAGTGAACGACGCCCCGAGGCTGAGAGTCGGGCAGTGGGCAGTAGTTCTGTGGGTGATATTTTATGAATTTTTGGCAACCCGTAGAGATGTCCGTTGTTGAAATCACCAGTCCGCTTGATTTTCCAGTACCACGATGCGTGATTTTGCTTCAGGAAGTGTAATTGAAAAGGAAGTTTTTAGAAAACTTGAAAAATTGTTGAAACTCTATATAAAAATAAAGTCCGATTTATTATTTCTGCATTACCTTTTAGGTGATCGCAGCAGCATGTGCTCACGTTGCCAAAGGTATTATTTGCATTATTTTTCCACAGCTTAATATATATTTTCAAATGCTTTTTGTTATTAATTTAAACTGCAGTAAATTCCCAGTTCCCGTCTCTTTTCATTTCTAATCTTGCTTACAGTGTGAATAATGACTGGCACTTACCCCATAAGTCATTACCTATTGTGTGGGTATAATGACCAATGCTCTTACAGAGGCCTACGCTCTAAAATACAAAATAAAAGCACGCTTTATAAAAAAATTAGATCAGTACTCACTGCAGTGAGTGACAGAGAGCGCATTTTCTCGTCGACCAAAACGTGGACAGACAGACAGACGGACGGACATGACGGGCACAATATAGCCTTTTTTCAATAAATGAGAAAATGCGCCAAGTTATGCACTTTATGAAACGCAAAAGTGGCCAGCACGCTACACAACGCAAAACAAAAGAGGCCCACACTCTCTATAATGCAAAAGAGGCCTGCACTCTATATAACGCAAAAGAGGCCTGCACTCTATATAACGCAAAAGAGGCCAGTACTCTATATAACGCAAAAGAGGCCTGCACTCTATATAACGCAAAAGAGGCCGAGACTCTCTATAACGCAAAAGTGGCCTGAACTCTATATAACGCAAAAGAGGCCAGCACTCTATATAACGCAAAAGAGGCCTGCACTCTATATAACGCAAAAGAGGCCTGCACTCTATATAACGCAAAAGAGGCCAGGACTCTATAACGCAAAAGAGGCCAGGACTCTCTATAACGCAAAAGAGGCCAACACTATAAAGCAGATCACGCCAAACAAACAAAGGTCAAGCGTAGGCGCCATAGAAAATCTGTTAGCGCAAGCAAAAGTCCCGCAAAGTCTCCTACCGAAACTGAGGAAAAAATTCCAATAATCTGCTGCGGAAAATCGCATTGAAATTACATTGCTTTGGTACGTGGTGAACTGTGTGTTTTTTCGAAAGCGCGTCAAATTAGGTTCTTTTCTGAACAATAAATTTCTATCAGCAGTTCACAAATTTTTAGGCCTTAAAACTTGCTTCCTACTTGAAAAAGCAATGTGATGACGCTTTTTCCTAAGGTTCGTGCTGGCAATAAGCGTTCGCAACAGGACGATGCTTATATCGGCAAGGCTTCAGCTCAATTCAGTTTTCCGATAGCGGGGAGGCCGGAGATTTGCATAATTGAGCGGCCGCCGGCATGCATACCTCCAGGGATGCATGGGAGACTTGGTTCATAGTGAACGACGCCCCGAGGCTGAGAGTCGGGCAGTGGGCAGTAGTTCTGTGGGTGATGTGCACGGTAAACTTCTTCAGGATCTAGAACAAGCAAGTAGCTTTTCAAAACTCACCTGATTTAGTTTACACTATATATGTATACGAATTGTACAATCTCCATCTTTTTTTCCCGAATTTTACCTATATATATAATTCTTAGACTCAATTTCCCTCAAGTTCTACGCGGTGAATGGCTGCTTTCAGAGAAATTGGTGCGATTCTGCGCAAATAACGACGCAATTTTTGCCCTTGGGTGGGTGATTCTGACTCAGTTTGGCCCAGCCAAATGGCGTATCAATGCTAAGTCCGCTTTCAGCTCGTGCTATCGGTATGATAGTCTTTCACTATTTGGCCACCCTGTGTCCCTGATCATTCCTTTTTCTGAGAGTGCCATGGTTTTAACACATTGTGGCTCGTGCTGAGGGTGAGAAAGTGTATCACAATATGAACACCATGAATAATTCCTTTTAACACATTGTGCTGCAAGGGTAAGAATGTGTTTCACTATTTGGACAGAATGATCCATTCATTATACTGAGAGTGCGATGGTTTTAACATGTTGTTATTTGTTTGCCCAGTGTCGGTCACGTGGTGCGTGTGGAGACCCAGGACAGCATCAGCCCCCCAGTGCTAACACTGACCCCCGACACCACCCCCCCTCGCTGGCTGGGTTCTCAGGTGCAGCTCAAGGTAAGTAATGTCATCTTATGGGCGAGCGGGGACTTCCTTATACATCACACGTCCGCATACTGATCCCTCACTCAAGTTTTATGCCGTCTCAATTAAATTTTGTAAAATCGTCGTCCACAAACGCGATGAGTTCATCTTTTATTTGATAGCACACAAAACTTACATCGGATTATAGGGCAGTGAAAACTATTTCATGAATATTCACGGAGATGAACAAGAAAACGGAAATTCATCTTAAAAAAATTACAATTCAAGTTACTAACGGCAACATTGCGATAATCATTGATGTTTTACTTGAGCAATATTTCTCGGTCCAATACTTGCGTGCTAGTATCGAAAATCCGGAAAACATAAAATTGTCATGTAAATCAATCTCTCCAAATTTTGAAGTCATGCAATCAAGAATGAATGCATACAAATAAATTGGATAAGTTAAGGGTGAACTCATTTACTGACTATTGAAATATTTTTTAACTATAACTATTTAGGAAGCCTTACCTATCACCTCAAACAATTACTGAATTTTACCAAATAGTTGATACGACATTAATGTCTGCACCCGGCGACGAACCCCTTCTTAGGCCGCGTTAACCTCACTCGGACTTCCGCGTCCTCAGGAAAGAAAGCGCAAACGAGTAACGCGTCGATGTGATGAAGGGCAATTCAAAACAACGATAAGAAGTGACTGAAAAGGCGATGTAAATGAATTTAAAACTAGTGACGGCAAACGCGAGACGAACCACGCGGTGTCTAGTGGCGGTAACCGCGGGAAGATTTGCGGTTCGACGTGATGAAGTTGGACGAGTGTAACAGAATTGGAGGCAAATGGTAAATTTGAGAATAGTGATGCTAAGTTCATGGCTGACGAGGATAATAGAGCTTGTTTGCGAACGACGGTAAAACTGAGAAGAGTTACGGACAATTTGAGGCTAATGACGTAAATTTAAAATGAACACCGATGGATTAAAAAGTTTTCACTGAGAATGGGAAACTAGCAACGATAAATTAGACTTGTAGCGGAAAATGAGCAACGAGTGATGGTGACTTTCTAAGGAAAACGTGACGGCGAATTCAGGATTTGCGACGGATAATGAAGAACGAGCGACAATGAATATTCGTGAACCAAAATTCCGCCAACAAAGAAAAACCTCGAATTAGCTCTCACATAAGAACAACTCTTTAATTATTAAAATAATGGCTAATGAAAAAACGCAGAGGCTTCATAGAGACTCACAACAAACAACCTTGCATTGCTGAGCAAACAGCTGAGATTTCCTCGGCAAACAGTTCCTCCCACTCAGCCCTCGCAGGCTCGCAGCATTCCTTCTTAATTAACGCCTGCTAATGCCATGATGAAAATACTCCCGCATTAAACTTCTCGATCTAAGATGTTTAAGTTGTTTAGTTCGAACTAGGAGAGCCATTTTGTACCGTCAGGCCGTAATTTCCTGAACTGAGTGGTCATAATTTATTATTTTGCTTCTTTTGAATATAGCATGAATAAAATCGAGATTGGATTTGAGTTTATTTTGTGTAACTTTTGTGCTAGGATTTCGTAATCGTAACTGCATCATGATGATCACTATGTAGTCATAACTGCATCATGATGATCACTATGTAGTCATAACTGTATCATGATGATCACTATACCTCCCTGAAGATATTGTTGATGCTCCGAGTATGAACGCGTTCAAGAACAGACTAGACAAGGCCATGCAAGAGCATATGTTTAGTCTTAAAATGCTTCTTACCTTACGGAACAACTGATATCTAGAATCGATTTTAAATCTACCGTCCGTAGAAAAGATCTGATCAAAAGGCCAGTTTAGTCAAGAAAAGCACAAGAATCGGCGACAGGCCTATCCAGGCCTATTCTTTAATGCCGAAGATACTATACTATACTATTACTTTATCATGATGATCACCATGTACATTTAAATGCTGGTAGAAATTTGCTATTATTCTCATTCAAGTGTTATTGCCCCAGAGGGAATTATTGTCCTTATAATCTTACATGCATCAATAAAGAATAACTTTGAAGTAAAACAATTTTATATTCTTAAAAAGTTGAGCTAAACCATATAACTTTAATAAAAAAACTTTAGACACGAAAATACTGGTCGCTCAAGAAGCTACACATGAGAATATATTCCCCAAAATTAATATATATTTCCTCTGTGTTTACGATTCTAAAAACAGTCATCAATGTGTTCTTTATAACACGACGTTGTGCGAGGATTGCGTGGGCCGCGTGTAAACTGCCTGCTGCTCGGTTAACGTTGCGAGCATATTCACGCGAGACTAAAATATCCTAAACTATTTGTAATATTTACGATTAAAATCAACACGATAAAATTAAGTATTAGCTTTCTTTTGGCCTTGGAGTTAAATCCAACATTCAAGACTTTTCCCATTCTTTCATCCAACAAACTTTAAAAGGTGTATTTTTACAGTAGCTCTCCATTACGGCAAGGCGTTCTGTTTTTAAGAGGCAGAACAATATTGCACTCCGTCTGCTTCCTGCCTTAAGTAATAACTTAGGCAGATATTCTCAGATGGAAATTATTACTTAAAGTGAACTCATTCCAAAGGTCGACAGCTACTAAATCAAAAGCTGCTGACAATCTAATAAAAGTCCGTGAGACATTTCGGGACTTAATTATGGCACTTGCATTCTTGTGAAAAATTGAAAACGTACATTTTGAACAATTCATTCAATTCTAGTAGATGGTGACACAACTTGCTCATGTACTGAATAGTTTTTTTTTTAATTCTGGCTAAAAGTAGGCGAAATATGCTTTTTTTGCAGGGTTTGCAAGGGCGCGTGTTTTAGTGGCGTCACAAATTATAGACGTGGAACAATGTTTTTAACATTAATTGTTATTATTTCTTTATCAATCAAGTTTCTAATAGTTATTGATTCCTCATTTTGCAGCTGGAGGAACTTGCAGCTGGCATTCGACGTCACAGAGATGGTGCAGTGCGTCATCTAGTGCGGCAGTGGGAGAGGCTAGTGAAGCGTCTAGTTGCTCTAGTGGCTCCGCAACCCGGAGCTGTTCTACCTCGACATTAGTGCAACAAACGAAGCAACTATCTCTACTTGAGATCCTAGTGCTGCAACAAGAGATAAGGAAGTGGATATTGAAGCAAGTAAAACACCTATTGGCACTAGTTCAGCTTCAAACGACCGTCGTGGCACTATAGGCACCCATGCATGCATTGTTTGAATAACGACGAAAAAACAGTCCGAACGGCGTTTTAGTGAATAATTTATAATTTGCAAATGTAGAACAGGTCTCTTGTGTTAAATTGAAAAATAAATTGGTGTTCAATTTCACGTGCCGACCGGCCACTTAAATACCAGTCAGACCGTTTTACGTAATTTTTTCGAACAATTTGGACGGCAAGATATGGTACCAACGAGTTCTTTTAATGCCGGTTCGTAAGGTATAGACGCAGGTATGTTAGTAGGGTACCTCATTCGTGCACACATGAAACTCATTACTTACATTCATCCAATATCTAAAAAGCTGACCTTAATTAGGTATCGCACAGTATCATAATTATATTTTTCCCCTCACAGGTTATTGTTTTAAATTAGTCATTAAAAATCAGTTACTTACCAAAATGAAAACTAAAAACCACATCTGCGAACATCAGTCCACATAATTTAGTTCGACCTAGGAAGAAACTAACGAAAAAGCCGAATAATATGTAGATTTATAACAAATAATCTCACACGCCGTTCTACAAGACTTGCACCATATACTGATAGATTTATTTTCATCAAGCATATTGTGCAATTTTTACGGCGCAGGGAATTGTAACGAATTCAAAAGTGACTTAATTTACCGCCCTGTGAAATAAACAAATTACTCCGAAACATGCAAGGTGAATATGAATGAACCTCCGGAATTTGATTGCGGATCGAATGCATACAAATTTTTAGGCCTTATATCGAATGCATATATCCATGGTAAATAGGGGCTGAACTTCTGGAGTGTGAAGTCTTATAAACAAATCACGAATATTGCTTACCATTCTGATCAGCAAGCTTCGGTTCCACTAGCAACATTTTTTCGTGTTCCAATTAAATTCAAATTTATAGTTATTTTACACCTGTATTCTCACAAACGGCATTAGAAAGTTAAATTTAAATAAGGTAAAGATTAATCCGACTTGTTCACTCTGCCACGTCTCAAGTAACTGTTTTTGAAGCGGTTAGTGTTGAGATCGTTAAATTATTATCAGTACCATATATCAACAAAATTCTCGCACTACATGCGGCAAATAATATTGTATTGGAATAAATCTGTTGAAGACTAATATAGCCATGTTTCAACTTGAAGGTTGTTAAAATTTTGGTCATGTTTAAATTTTATAATCGAATGTACGACATGAGCGTGAAACGTCGATTCATTTGTACATACATTTGTATGGTAGAATGATATTTATCTTCAAGTATAATGTAGTTACCCTTGAATATAGTGAACTGTCGTCGACACGTTTCTATGTATGGAATCCTAGAGTTCAAACCATTTATCATAATGCATTGTAAGTTGCGATGGTAAACAATTTTTATCATTAAATTTAGAACAGGATTTACAAATAATAATTATAATACAATTCTCTTTTCTGTTCATAGATAGAAGATTTACGTAAGTTGTTCAGGTCTGGTAGACTTTCTAGTGCATATGATGTCAGTGGAGCTGATCACGGATTATTTACTGTTTTTGTAAGATACTAAAAAGCATAATATAATGTTCTATAGAGCTATATTCTGAATGCCTAAGTTGCAGTCAATATGTATATCAAATTAAGCCTTTAGTTCATTACAACATAACTGATTACACTACATCTTTTCATCTCGAAGCTCGAGTAGTTGTATGAAACGATTAATTTATTTAACTTAACGGTTACTAGACTTTTCTGATACAAACCTAGAAGATGCAATTGTTTCAACCGCCAAGTTTCACTCATGCCTGACAGGGAAGTTCTTTAGCTATTTGTTTACAAAGAACTTGACGCTTGGTAACGATACGTAATGCCTGTCAAGCCCATCACAATAATTTTCTATTACTAGATTGTTAGGGAATTAGAAGGGTGACCTCAGCAAGATAACATCGTCGTAATGAGTATAAGAATATTTCTGTACGGGCATCAGACACTAGTTTTCCAGTAGCTATGTAGTCAACACCATCTTATGCGTAGGGCAAGGTGTAGCCTGATCTCAGTGTCCTATTAATAAATACGAGTTAAAGTAGACCTAGACTTTTTTCACCTCCTTTCAACAATCAAGCCAAAAAAATTACCAGTTTCAAAAATTAATCGGAAACTGATCACTGATTCAGTACACTCAATTCTGCCAAATATCGTTAAAATCAGCTCGTTAATTCAATAAAAGATTCATCTGATGCATTTGATGAAATCAGATGACTTGTTGAAATACCCTAGATTAGGCAATTGGAACTGAACGGATAATCCCTACAAGTTTCGAAATTCTGATCAGTTTCTACAAGTTTCGAAATTCAGTAAAAGGATAGGTCGTTTTTCTTCTTCTATAACATGATTAACAGTTAATCAATATCCGCCTTGTAAATATGCTGACAGTTAAGGCAGAATAAACAGGATATTTCTAATCATATAAAAATATTTGCGAATTTATTATTAAATTTTATTGATATATTTCCATGTTGCCTACAAATAGCAAAAGCTATACAATCTAAGCTTCAATAAAAATATGGAAATTTGAGCTTCAGAAGCTTGCATGTTTTTTCGCGTAGAAATGGCTCATATAAATTTATACATCGTGATGTCAGCTCTGAAAAAATACCTCTGGCTGCTCACATATAAATTAATTTTTCGCGGTGTTTCGATTGGCTCATGCTGGCCTGTCGACGATTCTTAACCAACAGGCCACTTGGCAGATTTCAACAGAATTTCACTACTAGTTGCGAGTCTCGAACCCCCAACCCGCTGCTCCAAGCTTGGTAATCTTAACTACTCGGTTACACTTAATTATCACCTTCATATATTTTTTTATCAATTTTCCTATAAAAAATTTAACTATACAAGAATAATAATCGACAAACTTCTCTCAAACTGCATCTGTCTTTAAAACCATCCATTTAGAAAAAAATTACACTTCACTTTTCCAAAGTAACTCAGGCTCGGCCCAAAAAATTACAATTTTCTCCCGATGTTGCACATAAAGTAGAAGCTATAAACTAACCGCTCAGGGGCTAGAGAATATGATTTATTTCGATACGAATACTCTTTCCCTTTTACCAGGTGGGCATAAAGAATGGCTTTAGGGGCGGTCAGCTGACGAGGTACGTCAGCGAGATTTATCAGTTGTTTTTCTCGCCTGCCTCATCCAAATGTCGGTAAGTTTGTTCAAGACTCCAAAGTTCCTCGTACTTTTTCTTCTTATTGACATTTTTTATGGTTAACAAAATGAACGGTACGGCATTCCAGAAACTTTTAGGCCTTCCAACTCCAAAAATTGAATATATGCAAGATAGCACGAACAAGGGTGCTCTCTTACGCGCGTGTTATAAAAACATAAAAATAAAATAAAATTTAAGGGAAACAATGTCATTTATTCTTAGAGATAAATTCGGAATTTCGAGGAATGAACGCTACGAGATTCATAGTCTTTGAAACTCCAGGCTTGAAATATTTCAAAATAATAATTAAGTAATAATTTATTATAATCCTTTCATAAAAAACGTAGACGGATCTCCGAACTTCGAACTGCAAATGTTTTAAAAGACGAAAATTCTTGAAAGAACTAACGCTAAAACTATTGTGAGGAATAATGAAACTTTCACTATAGTGATGAGACGCGATCCCAACAAAAGCCCCATGCCTATGAAAATATCTCCCAAATCTCCAAACTTTTGCCAATAACTTTTTCTTGACGCGTGAGTTTCTGGCGACGATTCGGTGCGCGTCTTTAATCAAAATTCTCTGCATAGTTGAAGCCATGGCACGAGAGTTGGGAAGGAATTTCGTTGTGAATAAAAAGTTAAATGCTGATGCTAATTTTGTGGCGACTCGGCAGTCCCATTCTAATTAAAATACTTATAAATATTCTACAATATAACTATAATTGAGGAGTTAAATTCAAAGTCAGTAGTGAAGCCTGCACTATAAGGGATCAATTTTCACTTGAATATCTAAGGGCTTTTAACGTTTACGTTTTGAGGAAGAATTAGATGGCTATTCTGAATCTGTGCGATTAGGAAGAAATACGCGAGTTTCAACTCCATATAATGCGTTGTCAGATTAAGCATCTTTTTTGATTGATCGAATCAAAAATTAATTTGCTAAAAGGAAAAGTTTGAAATAATAACACAAATTGGTTTATTCATCACTGCTAAATACAATATCATTTTTAAAATAATGTAATGCTACTAGCAATGACTTGCAAGTTGTCAGCGAGTACTGCTGGGCAATAACTTAGATAGATGCATTCCTCGCCGACTGCAGAGCCTCAACCCAGCGGCACTGGTGCACTGTACCCTGAACGGCATCTCACGGTATATCTTTACTGTATCTCACACAATTTACTGCATCTACGAGGGGCATCCGGAAAGTAGTACCCGTTTGGGAATTGAACAAAAGGAAGTAAATATTAACAAATGTAAACATGTTTATTAAAAAGAACATGTATTACACTACCACATCTCTACGTAATCTCCAGACAAATTTAAGCATTTGTCGTATAGTGTCACGAGATTTTGTATACCAGTGTCATAGCACTCCGCCGCCAGTGTTTCTGGGATCGGCAAGGTGTACTGCTCATCGATTTCATGACTCGTGGAGATACAATCAATGCCAATGCATATTGAGAAACATTAAATAAATTACGGCGGGCAATTCAAAATCGAACGGCGAGGTCTGTTGTCTACTGCGCGTCGGTCTCCTGCCCGATGATGCCAGGCCGCATACGGCTCAAATAACACAACTTATCCAAAAATTCAAGAGGGAAATTTTCGACCATCCAGCCTACAGTCCGGACTTAATTCCTTCAGATTTTCATCTGCCTTCGAAACTCAAGGACTTCGTGGCAGGGACAAAGTTTCAAAATAACAAAGAACTGAAAGAATACGTGACTGCGTACGTATCTCAATACACTGGCGGCGGAGGAATTTGACACTGGTATACAAAAACTCGTGACACGATACAAAAAATGCTTAAATTTGTCTGGAGATTACGTAGAGAAGTAGTGTAATACATGTTCTTTTCAGTAAACATGTTTATATTTGTTAATATTTACTTCCTTTTGTTCAATTCCCAAACGGGTATACTACTTTCCGGATGCCCCTCGTAAATAGACTAATTGCGGCATAAAATGCTATTATTTCCGTCATCCAACACTACTATTTACGACATATAACGCTACTTTTTACGGCATTTAACGCTACTTTTTACGGCATCTAACGCTACATTTTACGGCATCGAATGCTACGCTTTAAGGCATCTAACGCAACTATTTACGGCATCTAACGCTTTTCATCAAGATATCCAACTCTACTCTTTCTCTGATAATCCATGAAAAGACAGTAGTTGCAATCGTGAATCATCAGGTCTCAGGAAGCAGAAATTTGGCTGGCTTGTGAGTACGAATAATATACAAGTGGCCTACACAGAATGCTGTGATAAGGAACTGGTGCACAATTCTCGACCAGCCCATCTGCGTACATCACTGAACATAAAATCTCAGGCGCGAGCTAGGCACTGAACACAGTCTGAATACCAAATAGATGCTAAATAATCCTAGTGAAAACAATAGTAATTGCAAAATGTAGCGTCATAATTTGTTGAAGAAGCTTCTGGAAGCATATTTTAGCTGTGCGAACAGAACACACATAATATAAATACTTTGATAGTGACCAACAATGAAAACTTAAAAATTCATCCGTCTTATCTGGTTCTTGCTCAAAATATAGTGTTCAAGAATTCATTGAATATTTAAGATGCGTTGTAGAATATCTATATTCACTTTTGATGCCATGGACATATTATTCATGTGTCTCCAAAAACCGCATTCATATCAAAGATTTTCAGCAGCTTGTTTGGACACTTATAATGGATTCCAAATTTTGGTCAAATACGAGTAATATGACGGTCATTACAGAATAAAATTGTTCCTATCAAAGCATACACTTCTACATTGATTGTAAATCTATCAGCTGCTTTTCGAAGGATGAAATCTTACAGCAATGCGTTGCGTCATCGTCACCAACGATGAAGTAACTACGGTAAACAGGTCTTTGAGTGGTAGAATAGAATAGAATAGAAGTGTCGGCACTGAAGAAATAGGCCCATGGCCTGTTACCGATTCTTGAATTTTTCGTGACTTGATTCACGAGGGATCCGGCCTTTGGAACCCGATCTTTCCATAAATGACGATTGATTGAGATAGCTGCTGGACTTATTGCCTGGTCCGTAATTTGCTAGGCATTTAAAGACTGAACATATCACGTGGAAATAATATCACGTGGAAAAGATGGCAATGCTTCAGAAGAACGAGAATTTGAAGGCATACCCATTCGAGTCCTGTAATTCTCGAAACATTCTCGTTTGCAACGCACAAACTTCTTCAATCTGTGAGTCATTATGAGCAATGCGTTCACACGAGTTATTCCAGCCAGACGATAGAATTCTGAAACAGCGCTGAAATTTTTGAACAGCGCCTTAACAAGTTGCGCTTATGAAGCATTTTCGAGCAGAAGAATGTTAGCAGGAACTCGTTGACGGAACTTTTGCGCTCGCCAAACTAAGCTTTTTATTTGTTCAGCTCTCCTACAAAAAATACGCAAGCCTCGCCTCGTCCAAAATATTCGTCCGTATCTCAAGCAGAGATGCTGACTAGTCATAAATTGTCGGGCTTAGCAGCACTTTAATCCAGCGTAAGCAAGTTTGTAATTGCTTAGTGGTAGTTATTCAAGTACTTTCGATATAATTTTATGGACTATATACGACCCCAATAAACTAATTTCATACACATTTTTATGAAGGAATCAAATGGGTAGATTTCATTTCTTAATCGTTTTTGTCTTAACTCACAGACATGGCATGGTGCTCCATAACTCTCCAATAAATTGCAAATAAGCAACTTTGCCGCTTCCCATTTGAATGCAAATAATTTCTCGGAGTTGACTTGGAGCTTTTTTGCAGTCGTTCGTGGCCGAGAAATATGGCTGAAGCTGTCGCCCCTTTACAGGACAGTTAAGCTTATGCCTCGCATTAATTAACTCCGCATGAAAAATAAAGCAAAAACAGGCAAAACATAGTTTTATTATTTAATTTTTTACTTTCATTCTTACTCTGCTGGTTAATTTCGGAAAAATGAAAATGTCCTCGTAATATAACCAAACTAATAAAAAGAGAACAAAACAATTTTAAGGAAAACTTAATGAAAGCACTTCTTTATCGCATCTCGGTAAAAATTGAACGAAATAACTACAGCAAGACCTAAAACATCAGAACGGACTCGTTAAGTAAACAACCACTTAAAAACTTCGTTTTGTACATTCTCAATGGGGACAAATATAATCAAAATGCTTCAAATAAGGGAAGCTCGAATAATATATATGAGAAACGTGAATGAGTTCAAATGATTAAGAATTACACCAGCTTACAGTTTGTGTTTACCCCTCCGAGCTCTGGCTGTCACGGCTCGATTCAATTTCAGCTGCAGCCGTTATAAGGAGAATAAAAATGCAATCTTACGTTCTCCGAATGGCTGGAAGGTCCGCTTCCAAAATTCCAGATTGGATTTCAATTATTTATGCTTTATCTATTTGGACTCATTCTGTTGGATGTGGCCGCTGAAAAATACCGTAATTGACGAGCCTGGTGCACTTCGCAGCTACAACGAGTCGAGGGCAGACCTTCACTACGATACCCTTAACTAAAGTAACGAACCCTCAAGGCGCTATTTGGGCGGCCGACTGACGATTCTACAAGCCGCCTATAAATGGCGCCAATGAATCGTAACTCATTGGGTAATTTGCAATCCTTGATAAACCATATCCGTTTAATTTCGATTAATAAATTAATGCAAAATTGTTATAAAAGTGTTTTCTCTCTTTTCGTTCTTTTAAATTTCAATATTTAGCGATCTATTCGAGGCAAAGACATCTAAAAAATGCAAATGACGGCTAAAACGTCACTGTAAAGAAAGATGTTGATTTTTGGTTCAGAAATTAATATGAAAAAAATATTTGCGGCAAATGTCCTGAATGAAATCAATAAGTCGTATTCCGAATGATGGTATAAAGTGAATAATAAATATCTCGAAAAATGATTCGTCATTTAGTTTTAAAATAATTTCTAATGAAAGAGTCGACAAGTTTTCTCAGCTTCTCTGCAAAAATGAGAAATATTTAAATTTTTTTAAAAGGGAACAACGCCAGCAGAGTTTAATTTGCGCCTCCATGGACAAATACGTTTTTATAAAAACGATTTGATCCAGTTGCAAAACTAGCTAGAGCACGTATGACGTAAAATCATGCGCGGGAGATTGTAGCTGCGGGTTATCCTCTCGCCACGCGCATCCAAGTTAAATATCGTCACGCGCAAAAAGCTTGGAGATCGCATTGCGCATTTATCTTGGATATCTTCACGCACATAAAGCATAGACATCGCCCCAAGCATTCTTCTTAGATATCGCTATCGCCACGCACATTTAGCTCAGAAATCGCCACGCACATTTAGCTCAGATATCGCCACGCACATTTAGCTCAGATATCGCCACGCACATTTAGCTCAGATATCGCCACGCGTATAGAGCTTAGACACGAGGCTAGTCTGGACATGGCGTATAATAATAACTGCATGTCTTGCTGGCCGCCTGACCTGCGAGGTGTCGAGCTCAAGAATAAAAGAGAACGATCTTCAATCCGGGATAAAATTGCAAGAAATAATAAAATTTAACTTTCGTCAAACTTTGGACTTATGCTGAATTTGATGTAATGTTTCAGTAATTATTTCATATTTTTCAAGCATTCATATTCATATTTCATACCGAGTTCCTATATAGCTCTCTAAATCTGCATCTCTTTCTAGCACCGAACTCTGCTTCTATTGTATATATAATTATAAAAGCTACTTAAAAAAATTTTCGTAGAAAGAAATTTAACTCAATATGATTATTTATTCGAAAGATTTTAAACAAGAGAAGATTGTTCGTTAAAATTTTAAATAATTAACGAACTTAAACAATTGCAAAAATCAAACAGCCGACTCTCCGTTTCGATAAAAAAAATATTTGAATAATTTATACAATTACGAAAAAATGCATTTAACTCCTCTAAAAAATACTCCTAATAGTAGCACAAAAGATTTGAAGCTAAATTTGAATATTTTCCTTATCTTTTCGACACAAGCTATTGATTCAATCTAATCACAAATTAGAGTATATGGCACAAATCGCCTCAAGTTATAAATGTTATTTGACTTTAATACTTATTTTATCATCAATGCAAACCACTATGTTTCGTACAACAACTAAAAATTACGAATGACTACGAAGTTTTTTACTCAGCTTACACTACCACACCGACGTCTCTTATATTATTTCAATGGACTCGTCCTAAGAATTTAACGCTGGAAAATATTATTCTAGCCTCCTCCATCTCTCGCTAAAACTGGCCGGAAGCTCGACCTCCAGCACTGGCGGGCACATTTTCTGCAAGGTTCTTCGTATTTTATGGCATAAAATTGCGGGAAAATATCAATTTTCCTGTTACGTTGCTTAGAAGTTTTGAACGTCGTCGTTCTTCAGAACATATAATAGATGAATTAAATATAAAGAAAATATAAACATAATATATGAATATTCGTGAATATAAAAAACATAAATAGAATTGTCCAGGTTCCAACGGTGTTGCAAAATATTTGAATAGAATCGCAATGATTTTTCGCAGTAAACCAACTGCTATTGTATAACATGCATACCTGTGTTAGAAATAATTATGCCAGTAAGAAAAGATAAAAATAACTATGAAAATTTTCCCAATGAAAAAATTTGGATTTCACACACTTTTTTCACAATAATAGTACAATAGTAGTTATTGTTTAAACGCTTTTCACTTTCGCGTGCAATCCTGCAAAAAAAACTATATCATTGACATAATTTATAGGCATTACAAAAATCTTACCTCTAGAGAAAATTCAGCATAACTCTTCACAATTTTTCCTATGTTTCCAACTAGCAGAGATCGGCCGTAAGGGGGCGCATCCGTAGGCCACAAATTTTACTCTTAAATAAGACCTGGAGCCAACGCCTAGCTTCACCATGCATTAACTTTACTCAGCCTCAGCACAAGAAGCCGCAGACTACGCTTGAACTCCGTAATCAAGACAAGCGACACACTGCCGAAAGATAATAGCGCCGTAAGTCTTCAGCCAATGCTTGAGCATGCTCGCTCATAAGCAGGCAGTTCCCCATCCGGCTGTACCTACTCCGGCCTAACCTCTTCTGGCCTAACCTCTTCTGGCCTAACCTATTCACGCTGTCCCGGCTCACAACCTACTTACAGCCAATGACTGGCTCTACCAGCACACTTAGGCCGCCTTTCTAACTTCTTGCAGCCAATGAGGTTAGGTTAGGTCCGCTCAGGTTTGTTTTGGGTGAAGAAAGGTTGCAGCTCGTATAGGTTAGGCCTGAAGAGGTTAGGCCAGATGAGGTTTGGCCAGATGCAGTATGGCCATGTTTACTTTTGGCAAGCTTAAGTTGTGACTGTGGACATCCGGCGCTGTGGCTTTGAGCACTTGACTTCATAGGCCGTTATGCACTCTAGCGTTCTTACCTAATGAAAGGAATGGGAACTATAGTGTGAAGTTTGGCAAGCTGGCCTCCGGCATGCGCCCCGGCCGTAATATATGCCAATTATCCTGCCTCACGTTCACGTAGTTCTGAATCGTTGCCAAAAACTCGTGTTTTACTTCCTTTAATACTTTTATAATGAAACTCTGCTTGAAACTTAGATACATGCAGTGTTCAAGGTATAATAAAGTGTTTAACTAATGTGGCTTATTGGTCAATATCAGAAGCGTACATTAAAGCTCCTGTTATTCGTTTATAAAAAATTACTATTTTTATTACACGCGTGGGACCCCGAAAAAATTTTCGTAGAAAGAAATTTAACTCAATATATTTTGAAAAGAGATATGATATACAGTTTATATTGTATTATCTGAGTGATAGAGAGTGTGTGGTGGGGTTGTTTGAAGTGAGTGAATTGGTGATGATGTGTTTGTCGAGAGAAGATTGCGCTAAAGTGATTGAGGAATTTGGTATATGTTTTATAGTTGTTTATGATATTTGAGTTATTTTAGTTGGTTAGTTGATATTTGTTGTACGTGTGTATTTTTGAGAGGGGTATTGCGGTTGTGATGGTCCCGTGTATTCTGGTTATATTTTCAATCACGAAGAAAAATTTATTTTCTCAAATCCAGCTAATTGTTTTTATATTCCGATATTTTGATCAACATAAAAAATTAAACACAAATTTGTCTCACCAAATTCAGGGCGAACAAATTCAACATTCCTAAATTAAAAAGACCTGACAACCCTAATTGCTTACGAATCAAGAAAGTTTAGCTTCCGCATTACTATTTTTCACAGATTGAAGGAACATTATAGCGACTACTAACGTTTATTGACGCTAATCTCAGGTGTGATATCTTACTGAACTCATGCCTGTAGGTTTAAATTGCCATCTAAGCTCCAACTAGGCTATTGTTCACTTCTTGATATAATTGGAGCCCTCTGTAAGTCTACATATCATTCTAGAGCACAAGACACACTCCCCTATACCTTGCCATAGCAGCCTATATATGGTAACTATGTTTCATATGAATCATAATTGTGTCTGTTGCGCCAAATGTGTTGTTGTTGTTGTTGCTATTTAATTATTACACGTGAACAACAATGGCGTCTGTTCCATCACTGAGCCAGGAGAAGCTTAATGCCATTTAATTATTATGAGCAATGTTAACAGCGGCGCAAAATTCCCATCGCGCTTGTCTGACGAGCGAAGTGGGAATTGCGCGGCTATAGGAATGGCAAAAGTTATGCATGAAATATGATGCAGACAACCAGCTTGCTTCAGGAATTGTGCAGGGCGATGTTTATTCATAACAAACATTGACCATTAGTTGCAATTGAGATTAATTCCGTGCAGAAGGTTAGCCTTTGCGCCCAAGGGCACAGATGATGCGACGGTGGAAATGTTTTACAGAATATTCTTCGATAATTAGTTGACCCGATATGAAGCCTTAATGTCTGGGGCGCTCGCATGCAGCTTAGGAATTATACTGACTGAAGGCCAAATTATCTTAGGTGTTTAGGGTGGTTTAAATGGGCAGTTTGGATCAAGAGAGTCAGGTGCGCAGGAAAGGACGTTCAGTTTTGAGATAGTGGTTGAGAGTTTGTCGCGGAATGCGTCTAGCGAGAAAAGGAAGAAAATGATATAAAATTGGAAGGTTTTTGAATATTTTGGACATCAATTCCCGCCTGCGAGCAGGCTGAAAAATTGTCCTTGTTCCCGCAAAGAAACTGAGAAACAAGCAGGTTTCGTCGTAGAGAACGGCTATACTCACTCGAAACGGTATTAATCTGCAGAGAAAGTTGTCTTGAAATGTTAGTATTTTCTCGAAAATCGTGGAAATATGAATGAAACATTAAGGCATTTTGCAGAGCTGAGCTCTCGTATATGCAATTCCGGAGCTCAGGTCGTTCAAAACGGTTGCCACAGCAATTCAGGAGGACAATTTTGTTCAGAAACGGCGTGGGAGCGAGCGGTCGGAAGAGGCCTTCATAGGTGGCTTGAAGTTGCCGTTAGAGGCTGTTATGTTGCCTTAAATGTACAGTAACGGTAGAGAAAAGCTCGTCATGAAACATGCGTAAGCTCGTTCATTTCAAAAGCTAACGAATTTCCGGCCAATTATTCAAAGGCGTTCGAAATATGTCCGGTCGACGTCACTGATGCACAATGGTTTTCAGAATCTGCTTTGCATATGAGGCACATCAATTCAGCTTCGTTAAAGTCGTCGTTTGCTTATCAATGGCCAGTACCATGTCAACGGTTGGCAATTAAAAATCCAGCAATGACTATAAAGTGATATTGATGGCTTAGCAATGAGTAATTCTTCGTGGGGATGGCGACAACATGCACTGAATATAAGCATTGTACGAGCGCAGGTTATTGCATTCCTGCCCTGGCATGGACAATCACGCGGAAAGCTATTGCATGGATATCGATATCGCGGCGAAACAGATACACGATAGGGCCGTCCAATAACGGTAGAGCATACTTGAAGCCTTGTACATTGAGGGATTGTGTATACTGAAAAGGTAGAACTAAGTAGTGAATACTCAATTGATATTCTGATTTAGATACCGATGTACTAAAAAAATGTCAAAAATCCATGAAGATATATGTTCTTACAAACGGTATTAAGTATTTCTTCTCTGTCTACATTCGATGAAATGAAAGAATTTATGTCTATTTTATTATACAATATATTTTGAAAATGCATGGTTTTCCTTTAATCCCGCGGAATTGACTCGTCTATTATCATCGCATTTCCATTGTGAATATATAGTCCAGAAATCAAAATTAGCCAACCAAGTTTAGGGAACAAAAATAAATAAAAGAAAAAATTTTCTATTTGTGCTCCTTGTGAGACTGCAAGATCATTCCTCAACGATTTAAGTGTATTATTATGTGAAACACCTGAATGAAAACCTTAACATTAATGTGTAACAATACAAACATTATCGAGCCTCAGTACTAAGGCTGAATGATTCTTCATGTGTTCGCACACCCAGAAAGTGAACGTGTCACATGGCCCGAATGGTGACACGCTTTCTTACCCACAGCACAAGCAGAGAGCCAGCCTACCCTTGATATGCCTGGATACTGGTGAACGATGACCCCTAAATCGCAGGAAGTGCATCGTTATTTGGACAAATTTTTACTCATTTCTCCGAGTGTTCGGCCTCTGACACAAGCAGCAGCTTATAATCGCTTTGCGTTTGTCAGGGCAGTTTTCCAGACATTATTTAGTAACTTTTATGAAGAGTTGCTCGCACGCTCGCTGAGTCCTACGTACAGGGCAAAGCTGTAAATTAAACTCTATTGCGTGCTGCGTCATTCTGGTCAATTAAGAGGCACATTTGTTGCGGTGCTGAGAAAAGCTTTATTGGGTGTTACGTATTATGTTTAACAACAAACTTGTGGCAATCGTAATTTAGGGTTTGTGTGCTGTTACATATCTCAGGCCATCGGTTTGTTTGTTACTGCTGAGCCTGCATGTTTTCATTCATACACCAGTGTCAAGCATTATTTTTCAAAGTTAAAAGTTTTGTATTCTGAATAGATCATTAATCGTTAGAAATGCGGCGAAAAGACAGATCCCAATGCTCTATTTGAATTTTTTGGGGGGAATACGAGTAGTATCATTATATGCAATTAAGATGTACTCTAAGGAAAATAAACCATAGAAATTTTAAATAATTATTTCCATAAATAAATACGGATATTTATATAAGCTTTCCACTCATATTCCTCTACGCGTTTCTATGCGTATAGCACAGATTCCTCGGATGGAATTCATACCAGCATCATCCTCATCGTGATTCATCCTCATCGTGATTACATTGACCGAACTTATAGGCAAATATTGAACCGAAAATTATACAATTGATCCCTATATAACGGAGCTTCTTGTTTGACGTGTTACCAAGCGTACTAATTACCTTGTCTTTGCATTATTTAGCGTCAGGTGTCACCAGATGTGTCGACACGGAAGCTCAATTACAGCAATAGACCTGAAGGCCCAAGCAGACCTCCGGTCCTGGGACCCGCTATTAGAAATCATAGACGATTTACGAACGGCCCTCAGTTAGATATTTAATTACTGCAAATATTTCGATAATAATTTTCAGATAAGCTGCACGTAATGTATCAAATTGAAAGGCACCTAGCAGCAGACACACGAATGACAATATTAGAAATCATGGATAGTACAGGGATGATCATTGTAAAACATCATTAAATATCAACATCGAAGCGACACTAGATGCCTGTACTGTCCCGAGCTTCAGGTCTGGAGGCTCTCAAAAAGCTTTCCGATGTCGCGCCGCGTCTCACATTGGCCGAAACAAAGCATAAAAAATATCAAGGAAACATTTTTAAATGTGGACCGCTCCAAAAATTGTGAACTTGCGAGAATATGATGCAAAATTCTGTAATAATAATAAAATAATATTAGTATTTGGAATATAATATAATTACGTACAAACTTAATAATAATATTCTATTGTTATAATTTGGAATATTATATTATTATTGTGTATTGTAATATACCTGCATGACTATGATGATGTGACATTCGCCATGAGTACGTAAGACCATGCATGAGTATGAGTTAATTGGCCCATTCATTTACCATTTCGATAGAAAATTTCATGTTCGTCGGCATCTCAATCCGATCAATTGCTGTCATCCAATATGAGAAAAAACTACTTGTTTTCAGGAAGTTCTAACTTTATGGACTCTTCTGAATATATATATGCTTTAAACTTGTCAACATGAAGTTAATTACGAAATTTTTTCCATAAATGAATCACAACAACTAATTATAGATTAAGCAAACAATGCCCCAACAATGTGAGAAAGGCTGCATAAACGATAACACTTTAAATGCATCATGACTCTTCATAGCTGCCAGTTTTGATTCTACTCATTTTTTCATAAAGAAAATACTTTATTTGAATAAACGTGTGAATGGAGCACATTAAGCGCCTGAATGTATCGTAGATACGTAGCAATCAGAAGCAATGCAGAATGTATTAAAAACAAAAATTTTCATTCTCCTGCAATGCACTAAAACAATGCGAGATGGACCTGAAAGCAACGTAGAATGCACTTAGAACCAGCGCAGGACAGACCTAAAGGCATCACTGAACATGGAAAACAGCGCAATGCTGTTCTACCATTTAACGTAGAATGCACGAGAAGGCGGCGCTAAGTGTACCAGAAAGCCAAGTAGAATGCGCAAAGCCACCCTGGTAGGCAAAGTAGAATGCCACTGAACGCAGCAGCACCTGAATGCGAGGCAGGAAGCATCTGAACGCAGCCCCAGCATTCAAGCCCCTGAATTGCTCCAAGTTTTGGCTGCAATGGCGCAAGTTTTGCGTCTAATCGATGGCTTAGTCCCGCGCTCTCGTTGCATTGGGGCCCGCCATAGTACAAGCTGCATGTGTTGCTTTTCGATCAGCAACTTGGAATAGGAACAGTTACCGGAGAAGCTGAATGCCTCAAAAAGAAGCCAGTCAAAGCTTACTTCCGACATTAGATGAAGTCGTCCTATAGCTAGGAGAGCCAATGACTCAACTAGCAACAACGAGACTTCGCTGGTAGTAGGGTATGGACTTCAAATGAAGTATTCTGCCATCACATAACCGGGCGCAGTGTTCAGTAGTTGATTAAAAATCCGGAAACAGCTGAAATATTACTCCATCATACCAGACCGAAACTTAATTGTCTCTAAAATTTATTGCAAACCCGTTTCTGAAACTAATGTCTATTTTATCTCATTCGAGTCCGTGTTTGGAAAATTGCCAGAGACCTTTACGTAGAACAATATTAAATTGAATTCTTCACAAGACAATACAATGAAGAATCTAGAAAGCTTAAAAAAGGTTTTGAGCAAGAAAATGTAACTTCCAGCCAGAAAATGAATCGCTGGGAGTATTTAGAACACCGTACTCTTACGAACACTATACAATCCAATCAATCAATGGAACTACTGATTCTCTTTACCAGGGTTTCTAAGTATCTGACAATCATTGCAGAAACGAGAAGAAGAGAATTTCTATTTTATATGGTGTAAGTTCATACTTGAAGAGCGAGAAATGAAGAAAACCCACGAAAAATGCCCCTCATTAAATCGTACTTCAAAACTTGATGAGTGCTTTATCTATGCCAGTGATTAACGAATTTTTCGACTTGTTGGTCATTCCTCGCTTAGAACTTGAGGAGATTTTCACAGCTCACCCGAGTTAGTTCTGCCAAAATAACGTACGCATTGCATATCAACTTAATTAAACTGTACTGTAGTTATGTATAATACGTTAATATCAGTGGTATATAAGAAACAAATTTTTATAGTGGAAAATAGTAGAGGATCGACCACATCCTAACCGGAAACAAAATACGGTGTACATACCTCCTCACTTTATGAATGTAGGCGGCAGATACGGGGTCTCTCCATGCTCCGACCACAGCTGTCTTCTGGCTGCCGTGCAACTGCAAGCTGGAAGTTGTTAACGAGTTACCACAATGATCTGAAATTACCATAGTAATACATTTAAGGTTGAGATTATTGAAATCTCCTTTTACTTGTGGCGTTGCAATTACCGCATCTTAGCGCCGAACATTTTGCGAACCACAGAATTTACCAAAACTTAATTATGTTTACCGATGTCATTCCAAGCATGAATATAACATAAACAAAAATTTTCTAGACATTATTTTTCTATTGGCCATAATTTGAGTCCAGGACACAAGTACAGATAGACCTGAAAAACGGTCATGATTCAAAAACTACTACATGCACTGAAAATTTCGTCCAAGTTAATTTAGGTAATATGTTTACATTTGCAAGGTGTTCGAAGATTGTGGACAGTACACCTCCACAGCCGTTATTTGGTATTTCAGCTAATCTTGATATATGAGATTTAAATTCAATACTTCTTAAATTTGCAGGATGAAGATTAATAAAATTGATTAGCATTTAATTATGTGAGGAATGTGAAATTGGACCACTTTTCTTCTACCAGAGACTGGTGGCCTGTATGTATGAAGAAATTTCGTTCGAGGACGAAAAGAATTGATACCCCAACTACTTATGCTTCTCTTGAAAGCGCAAACGTGTGAGCTGTGCAAAGAACGCGCGGCACAGAAACATTAATTATTTAATGGAAACTTACAGTTTCAAGCGCACCCCGAAGCAGCGGGGAATTTTTTCTGAAAGGGGTTAGGATTGCTGGAATGATAGCAAGAAATGAATTAATACAAAATTCAAGACTAAGTTAAAGGAAATAGGATGAATCTCGTCAATAACTGTGAATATGCCTGGTACAAAGTTCTGAAAGCTATAATTTACGAAAGATATATGAATGACATTTATCTTTAAAATTCCCGAGTGGCAGAGGTGCTCGCAAGACAGTGACAGGCATTATATCAATTTGAAAATAGAATACCAACCGGCATGACACTCGAGATCCATGCACTGCAACCCACCTTCACTGGAGTAGACTTCCGTGTAGTTCCAATGACGACGCAGAGACGTCAACAAGCGACATAGAAGCCCTGCTGCAGAACAGTCAACAACATGCCACATCGCTGACGGGATCGACCGAAGAGAAAATAGCCGCTTTATATCTTTATATCACGAGCAAAAAACAGTTGCTACGGGTTACTGAACGATCAGATTACTAATAGGAGGGTGGAGAGAAGTAATTATCATGATATCGCCATGGGCATGTAGGAATCGGAGCCGTACTGCTGCTGTTTGACTGGCTGTTTTGAACTGAAATCTCGAGGCTTCGGGTTAACCTCAAGATTGCCAAATTTCGTGGTTGCAAATTGCAAGTAAACATCAGAGAAGATGTCTTCTGCTGTTAATTTAAATTTAGACATGATTAATTCAGTTGCATGAATATAAAATTTAGTGCATAAGATTCGTCTTAAAAACTTGCCGATACGTACCGCAACGTAGTTAGGTAATACGATTATTATCCTTGAAAATAAATTAAAATCAGAGTTATTTCAAATACAATGCAAAATCTAAGAGGACGACACTCATTACCACGACATCAAGCCCCAGCTGCGGCCTCAAACACCAGCAGCCTCACTCAGCCTGAGTGAGGCTCAGGCTGAGTTCATTTTTGAGTCCCATAAGCAGACCAGTAGAGTATAATAGATGCCAGCATTATCATACATAAGAAATTGATTTAAATCTTGAGTAAATGAGGAAATTAGAAATGAACAGTTTCTAAAAAATCACTGGTTTGCCGCTACAGTCCCATCCCACAGGTTTACGACAGGCCTGCCTATCCAGGCCTATCCTTCAATGCCGAAGATACTATAGTAACTATACTATGCCAACAGGTGGTTTCATCGCAAGCTCGGCTTGGTCTGGGCCAACTTTTCTTCTTAACTCGATGCTGCTAAGAGGAAATCCTCATAAAACAAATGAGCCAAATTTATTGTCATAAAATGGCTCCTTAGCGACCACTACTCAACCTTTAGCCGCTCTCTTCACTGTATTTATGACCTGCTCCTGAGGAACGCAGTTCATGCAATGTTCGCAGTATAGACGGGGCACGGGGAGTAATTTTTATAAACGCAAAGATGCAGCCTACAACTTTTAAAGCTACATTCAGTGACTTACTTCGTCGATCATTCGAACACAGATCAAAGCCAATCGTTTTAGCTGAGTGATGGAACTGGGAATTTTCACATTATAATCTCCATGAATGAGGAACTTTATTCATTATCAGTTAAATGACGAAAATAATTGTAATTGCGCATACTGCTTATTTGTTCATAAAATGTTCACAAATATTAAGAATCATCACAACCACTATACAGTATTATCCTGACAGCAACCACCGTACCAACAACTACGGTAAACGGGTAGAGTGCGCAAATGGGAAATATTTTCTCACTAGTAATTTTTATTCGAATTCATGAGTGCTACAAATCACTTTGGTATGATGTTACTTTCTCAAATTATTTTTTATCCACGTTTATTATGAATTCGCCAAAAAATTTTCAGCCTTTATTATCCCCATCAAAAGCAAGCATACCTAATGATCCTCTAGATTTAATTCTATGCAAGTATATATCCCCATGCCCTGCCTCGTCAACGATCGCCGACATTCCGTTTAAATTCTACTTCCATTACCATAGCCAAAGAATCATTTTTGCATTAACAGCGATTAAATAATAATGTTGAGAGTCGATAACCAGCCGAGTTTTCGTTAGTTTTCCGATTCAAGCTGGATATATGAAATTATATAAAATTTCATTAGAATGCTGAATTTTTCATTAGAGGATCAAGATTAAACTCTTTTTGACATAAACATGATTGTTTTGTAAGAATATTTCTTATGGTTTGAATATCTCTGTTTTTTCTCCCTCTCCCACTCTTTCTACAACCAATTTTTTTGTTTCTATTTCTAGTGATTTTTTTTCTCCCTAGATAATTGTACAAATTTTTCTCATTGTTTGCTGGAGTTTTAGTTATTTTGTCTCACTTATTTAACATATTTTTATGGACATTTGGACTGTACGTGTGCATAGCAAATTATGGCCAATATTCCTTGAACGCGGACTAGCGAAATCCTGTCGGTCGCGCAGCTGTCTCGGCGCTGAAAAATTGCATAAGAATTACTCATCGATAAATATTATTAAGAACGATTCAACTGATTTTATAATCAACCTGTTTATCAGTAAAAAATTGTTCTAAAAAGGCTACGTTACTCGTTAGAAAATTCAAGTGAGTACTTACTTTTCTTCGTTTAGGTTTAGGCAATAAAGTAAAAATTTCTGTTAGCCTAGAATAGAATGAGAAATCCCCAACGGTCAACCATTTACTTTAGGTTTTTCCTAGCCTCCTAGGCTTTCCTTCCTTTCCTAGGTACCTACCTATAAATATACAGGAATTAGAATTTCTCAAGCTTGCCCAAGCAAGTACAACAAATTGTCAGATGGGATTACTAATTACTATTACTTGGCACTTTTTTTTCAAAATTTTTATGTCTTGGAACATAGGCTAGTGACAAACCAGATATTTTTCAGAATCAATTCATTTTTAATTTCTTAATTTTCTCAAGATTTAAACCAATTTCTTATGTAAGATGATAATGGTAGGATCCATGATACTTTACTGGTCTACTTACACTTAGACTTTAGTCTTTAGAGCACTCAAAAGTCAAAAATGAACTTGAGGGAGAGTCTAAAAAACTCTCTGCTTTGCCAGTTGCCACTACCATAATTATCCATAAAAGGTGCAAGGGGGCCTGCTGCCTGGGTTAGTCTACTTAGACTCCTGGTGCCGCGCATAGTGGCAAAGCAGGGAGTTTTTTAGACTCTTCCTCAAGTTCATTTTTGAGTCCTATAAGTATTATACCACTACCAGTAAGCAGTAAAGTAGGTATCATGGATTACCAGCATTATCATACATAAAAAATTGGTTTAAATCTTGGTTAAAAGTTAAATGAGAAAATTAAAAATGAACTGATTCTAAAAAATCTTTGGTTTGTCACTGTGCTCCTGGGTTAACTTAGACCACTTTAATTTTTTTAAACAAAAACCCCTACAAAAAACTAAAAAACTATTTGACATAGAAAAATTTTGTCAATGGGCATTAAAGGCCTAATAGGCCTAGGCCCCATTTTCAGGAAGATGTGCCAGGTGCGTGGGAATTAATATTGTTACTTAATTAATGTGCATGGTGTGCCGTACTATGCCGGTAAAAAAAATGCGCCATGCGCATGATGTGCGGCACTCCTAAAAGGCTGAAATAATGTAAATAATGACGCGTGATAACGCTATCACACACCGTACACGCAAATGTATATCCACATTGTGTTCCGGTTGGATATGAGTTGACTAGATTGCTAACTCGTCAACCCAGGTAAGAAGATTCTTTTATAGATTGCAATTCGAGCGGACATGAATCACATAACTAAAAATGGCAACATCGCGTGAGATGTGCCATAGGTGCCTTCTAGTGATTGACTGGTTGTGGCAATTAGGGTACAAACCTGTATGTCAACATCAGGACTACTTTCCTGATATCCTCCTGGCTGGTGAAATAGACATGATCAATACCTAATAACAACGAGCGCAAATGGACTATATAAATAGAGTCAATATGACATAGGTACCGTAAAATAGGGTAACTTAGACTCCCGGGATAACTTAGACCACTTTTAGTTTTTCTAAAAAAAAACCCTCAAAACTTAAAAACTATTTGACATAGAAAACTTTTGTCAATGGGCATTAGATGAAAAATAATAATATAAAGATAAAATATAATAATATAGAGATAAAATATAATAATATAAAGATGAAAAAATTATGCATATCTAAAAATGAAAAATGTGACCCATGAAAAAGAGCTATTATTTAAAGCTTGTCGTAAAACCCCCTCCAATTTTTTTTATTTTTGAGTAAATAACTCCAAGTTTTGGTGCATTCACTGCATTGTAGTAGAACTCAGTTACATATGCAAATGACAAATTTGAGGAAAGTGTCATAGTTTGCAAATGGGGGGCACTGCCCCTGAAGGGGGGAACTTAGACCTTTCTAATGGGGGAAGAGACAATGGGGGGTCCAACCACTCTTGCACATAGTTCTGCAGCTCACTAATGGGAAGAGACACTCCTATTTTCTCCACCCCATGATCCCCTTAATGCAATTTACAATAGTACACTAAATTTCTCTAATCAAAAAGTTCAAATGGTTATTTTGAACAAAAGATGAAAATTTTGACCAAAATACTACTACATGTATACTTATGCACAATAAAATATTCATTTAAAAACTGTTTTTGATAAACTATGGGGTAAGAGAGGACCATTTGTAGGGTGAGACAGGACCATTTGTGGGGTAAGATAGGACCACTGGTGGGTCAAAACAGGATCATTTAGTGGTCCCGTCTTACCTCATGTCCAGTCCTTATTTACCCCACTTTAGAATACATGTCAGGCAGTGATGGTAGCAGGCAGGAATGCCTAGTATATATGTCTCAAAAGTTGCTTATTATTTGAGGTTACCTGCCTATATCCACAAGCCTGGCCAAAATATTTTTTGTCATTAGACAGAGCTATTTCCTAAATAGGGTCAACTATTTTGTGACCCTTCTTTACATAGGTTTTCTTTAAAAATTACCCAAAAATTCATTATTTGCAGAACAGGGTTGAACTGAAAAGACATGCAATGATTGCACTAACATATTTTTCCATCAAATTAAATAAAGTGCGATTAGAATGCATGCCATGGGCTGGTCCTTTCTTAACCCTTGAAGGCTGTGATCCTGTCTTACCCCATTTGACTATTTCTGCTACCCACTTCAATAGGTATTTTTCATTTGCTATTGGTTGGCTTCAGCAATTTAATATGGGAAAATTCCTTGTTATTACTAAAATCTTGCTGCTCTAAATTGATGATTTTTTAATAACTTTGGTTACCGGTACATGGCTTCAGCAATTTAATATGGGAAAATTCCTTGTTATTACTAAAATCTTGCTGCTCTAAATTGATGATTTTTTAATAACCATGGTTACCAGTACTTGTCTCTTGTGGCTTGATTCGTTTTTGTTAACATTAGATTATAGATATTGCTGTATTTTAGGCAATAATCTAGAAAAATTGGCAGGAAAAAAATCCAAAAAAAGGCAGAAAAGCTCTAGTCATTGCTTGGAGGATAGATAAATATTCTACAATATATATCTGCATCAATTGTAAATTGCATATTATGGTAAAGTGTAATTGGCAATGGATGTCTCTGTCACTTTCATACTTGGTTGTCTTATGTGCCTCACTCACAGTCTAGTAGTGGTTGATGAGACTTCATGGCTTCCAGTTCTTGATTTGATGGTACTTGATGCTTACCTGGTCTACTAATAGGACTCCAAAACTAAAGGGCAACTGAAAAAGTCTCTTGTTTGCTGCCATGCAGAGTAATGAATGAATTTGGTATACAAGTTTTCTGATAACATTCTAGATTTCTGTTAAATACTACTATGTCGTTTTCAAGAATGGTAACAATTTGAGTGAAATGTTGTTTCATGTGGCTGTAGGTACCTATGTCATGTGGCATCTTATTTGTTATCTTCATTTTGTGTAAAATTGTTATGTTGTCAATTAAATTTTTTTATTAGAGATAATCAGCAAAAGTTTGTTTATAAAACTTGGTTTTAATGCTAATCTTGCAAAGCTGAATTTTAACAAGAAATATGTTATTTTTTGCTCTACAATTCATTTACAGTTTTGCAATGCATTTAATTTTAATATAACTTGTAAATAATTCACCAACTAATTCCATTCTACAATATTCAGGATGTTGTCCAGGAGGCTGCTTCAAAAGAGGGAATGCTGGCATCAACTCCAGTCCTATGCATCTGTTCTACCTCCCTGCTCTCACCTTACTCAATATTCCACTTCCAGACACTGCAAAAAGTATGAGAAAAAGTTGTTAGAGAGTAATTTTACTTTGTCTCATCCTCATTGTAACTGGCAAAAAATCTCAACTATTGCCAAAGAAGATGTTAAAGAAGATGACAGAAATGCTGCTGCCACTTGGATTACTGATGACAACTCTGCTCTTGAGAAGCCAACCATCTCACAAGGCATTGAGTCAAAAATAAGAAGAAATGGAGCTTTCAGACCAAGATTTCACAGCTACCAAATTCCTTCAAGTGCACACCAGTCACATCTTTATTCCAATCACAATTTAACAGGAATAAATAATAATTCACTGAATTTAGTTAGAACTTCCCGCCCCGGAATGCTGGGTGTTGCAAGGCCCATTGGTTTTTTGTGGGATACATATTCACCTTCTCACTCCTCCCTCGCTATATCAGCACAAGGCCCTGCTAGCCCATACCAAGACTTATCAAACTCCAATGAGCTAACGGTTAGCATCTCCAATTTCAATCCTGAAATTTATTTTACCTATGATTCAGATCTCAGAAATGGATTAATTTCAAAAAGGTTTTTCCATACAACCACATGCTTTCTAGACTCCAAACCTCCATCTTCTCAAGTGGAAGTTACTGTCAATGCCTTGAAAGAGAAAGCTGAAAGTCTGAATCAAGAGAAGATAGCAGCCAGTGCCAGCAAGGATGCAAGTCAAGCTCCTATTGTTACAACCGCTGCTGCAATGCAGAATGAAGTTCCCACCGCTTCCCCCACGCGATCCGAGACCATAAACCTAGCTATTGCTAAATCAGCTCCTCCTCTGCCTTCTGTTGTTGCAGAAAAGAAGTCTCTGTGGACTCGTATTAAAGCAGAGGCAGTTCATTATTACCATGGCTTCAGACTGCTATTCATTGACACCAAAATTGCACTGAAGTATTGCTACAGAATTCTGAATGGTGAAAAGCTGTCAAGAAGAGAGCACAGACAGGTTGGTGAATCTGCTTCTTCGTGCTATGCAATTTAAAATTATCTTGCTCACTCTCTTTCTGTTTTAAAATTTGTAATAGTCAATTCTTTGAAAAAGAGCATTAAATTAAGCGAATTTATGCACTAAGGGACATTGCAATAACTAGAATATATTATATTGGTACCTATATTAATTAAAATGAACTTATTTATATCATTTCTTTAGATTAAGTATTTTGTTAGCTCTGACATAGTTTTGTACTGATCGTTTTGTTTCCAGTTGGTGAGAACTACTGGGGACTTATTTCGTTTGCTGCCCTTCTCTGTGTTCATCATTGTTCCCTTCATGGAGTTTCTGCTGCCCGTGGCCCTGAAGCTTTTCCCTGGCATGTTGCCCAGTACCTTCGAGACTGCAAATGAGAAGGTAATTTTTCTTTATAGTATAGGTAACTTAACTTTTTTACCTTTCAGAAGTTGGCTTGGAACAAATAAAAATTTTCTAAATGGTTAAGGAAGGAATAAACATATCTCCTATAAAATGAACCTTCATATTTGCAGTAGGTACCTTTAATACTGCAAATTACTTGGAACAACACAAAAACTTTGAATGGATAATGAAAGCATAATTCAACTCTCATATAAAGCCAACTTAACTTTGCATTTCTATTGTTCAGGAGGCAAAGATGAAGAAACGTTTGAAAGTGAAACTGGAGATGGCAAAGTTCTTGCAAGAGACGCTCGACAGCATGTCTCTGCAGTCCAAAGACCACCACTCCAAAAGTGCTCAAGAATTCGTACTATTCTTTGAAAAGGTGAGAATTTTGTCTGTGCCAACTAGGTACGTATTCTTATTATTCACTTTTGTGTGGGCTTCTTATGAACATAAATTTAAATACATAATGGCTACTTGATTTAGGCAACAACCGATTTACACAATATTTGGTATAAATCACATCAAACTCAGCATTACCTTATACTCTATCTGTGTGATTAGGTGCTGCATTGGACTGATTATTATAGGTTTTTTTTAGATTGATGCTTAGATGTGACACGTGATCTTACGTTACAAGGTACGACGCACAGGAGAGGTAGTGAGCAATGAAGAGATCCTCAAGTTCAGCAAGCTGTTCGCCGACAGCATCACCCTGGACTCACTGTCTCGCCCTCAACTCACGGCGCTCTGCCGGCTGCTGGAGATGCAGACTTTTGGCACTAACAATTTCCTCAGGTTCCAGCTGCGTATGAAGCTCCGCTCACTCGCTGCTGACGATAAGGCGAGTCACAATCTCTAAAGTTGATGAATATTTCAGTGACGAAGTGAGTAGTAAATTTTGTAACATGCCTAAAAACGAACAGGTCATTTTAAAAATGACTCTCTTAAAAATGTTCGTTGTTGACTTGTCATAAATATTTGAAGGCGAATTACCGTAGTCACTTTTCAATTACCTATAATAGTCAGAGAAGCAATGAAGTTATGTTCTTGCAGTTGATCGCTGTGGAGGGAGTGGACAGCTTGTCATCGTGGGAGTTGCAGCAGGCGTGTCGGTCTCGAGGCATGAGAGCTTACGGCATGACGGACACCAGACTCAGGGTTCAGCTGCAGCAGTGGCTCGAGCTCAGTCTTGATAAGAAGGTTACTGGTTCCCTGCGTTTCCTATTGAATTTAACTGTAATTTAACTCTGCTCATTCATCTAAATTTTGTTTTAGCTGTGGTGAAAAGCATTTAATTCAAGTTTTGTACTCACACCGATTTTTAATTCAAGTAAGTAAGATTTAAACTCCGTACATTATGCATTATTAACGTCAGGAGGCAAATCACCAACCGTTTTTCCCGAATTTCACGAAGATGTTTTCCCTAAAAGGTTCCACCATCGCTGCTGTTGCTCTCGCGCACGCTCTACCTGCCAGATACTCTGGACGCAAACGCTTCACTTGCCGCCACCATCTCGCAACTGCCCGACGAAGTGAGTGGCCTACGTGCAATATTAAAGTTATTTAATGCTTTTTTGGATGTTATTTTATCAGTGCATAAAGTATTGATAATTCTGGCTAATCAATTAATTTTTTAAGGGATATTCATTCCTGAATAAAGTACGTAGATGTAAATTGAGGATGCCCACTACCAATAAAATGAGGCAATTTCATGCAACGAATTTGGATGATTGTAAAATTACTCATCTCCATATATAGAGAGCCAGACGTGGTATGCTCATGGTTGAAAATTAGGAGCATTGCATACGCTCATGCTCTTTAATTCTTGAGGAGACACCATACTGAGACACAGATTTGGTTGAATTGGAACATTGCAGCCTATAAATCTTATGGTTTGTTTCAGATCAAAACACGTACGAAAGCTGCTATTGGCAAGCGTGAAGGAAAGATCGACAACCGAACACGCCTCGAAGTGATCCAAGTGGAGGAAAAGCGAATCGAGGAAGACAAGAAGGACATGCAGGAGGAGAAGAAGAAGAAAATGCTCGAAGAAGCCAAAAAGATGGGAGAGGTGAGGGTGGACTATCACGAGGAGGTGAGAGCCGGTGTTGGGTGACAGACATGCCGTGTGGCCTGACATGCCGTGTGGCCTGACATGCCGTGTGATCTGACATGCCGTGTGAACTGACATGCCGTGCCGTGTGACCTGACATTCCGTGTGTTCTGACATGCCGTGTGACCTGACATGCCGTGTGGCTCGACATGCCGTGTGACCTGACATGCCGTGTGGCCTGACATGCCGTGTGACCTGACATGCCGTGTGGCCTGACATTCCGTCTGACCTGACATGCCGTGTGGCCTGACATTCCGTCTGACCTGACATGCCGTGTGGCCATTGCCTAGGAGCGAATAAGCCGATCTCTGAGTAATTTAACCTTAGCTGGTTATGTGCATTATGGTAAGGGTCTAATTGAAGCTTTGATCACCTCATGATGTCATCTGCCAGCATTGAAAACTTGAGAAATTGAATAATTTGACTGCGGAAATTTCAAGTGATTATCCTTTGAATGACTTCTGCACTAATTCTGCATGCAGAGATTTTTTAAATATTATTATTTTCCAGAGATAAGTTAATCGTTGAATTATTTTTTCATGAGATTTCCGCTTCATGTCACGTCTTGGATATAATTTACTTAGATCGGCTTGTTCGGTCGCGCTGCAGTTGTTCATCATATATTAACGAAGCCAACTCCACTACTTGTCAGTGAAGATTTTTGTGTTTACCTGTTAGTTTTGTTATACCATTGACACGCGTTCAAAATAACACACCTACTAGAATCATTCCTTCAATCGAATAATTTAGCTTCTTTGTAATCGGTAGCCTTTAGTTGTTGAATGTATAGACTATAGAGGATGACGAGGGAACCTGGTGCTTGTTTTTTATAATTTTCATTGTGATTCAAAAGATGCCCGCCATATCTCGACTTACTGGATAGTTCACATGTAGAGACCCTTGAATCATTTAGGGTAGTAGAACGCCATTGAATAATGCTTATCTGCTAGCATCAATGTTAAAATTTAGGCACATGTATGCTCAGAGGATTATATGTGGTTTGCATATCAAAAGGTACATGGTTTTTTTCAATAATAACCTCATCTCGATCTGATATTTAATACCAAGGTTGTAGCATATACGGTACCGTACATCCATAGCTATCACTAGCAGATCGAAAATAATTGATACAAATGTCGAACAAAGATTGGCATGGATTGCCCAGTTGAAACTGCACTAGGCAACATAAATACAACATGAAGTACCTACAAGAGTTAAACTAGCTTTACTTCAACTCAGAACTAGGGGAGAGTTAATTCCCAAGTTGGTTCCAGCCACTTGCAGTGAGATGGACAGCCTATAACAAAGTTTTAAAATATCAAATTTTTATTAACAGAAACCGCTTGTAGAGTTTTTGTGTTGATTGTGAAGATTTCTAAAAATTTGTTTCGTCTTCTTTTCCCCAGTTACTACTAATTTATGTAACCTTATTTAGTGCCTCACCTTAGTAAAGGCTAGGGCCATACTGATCTCCCTTACTTTGATCTTTTTGTAAGTACCTATTAACTTAACTTTTTCTATTAAGTAGTGACCGGAAATACGTAATTCCATTTTTTTAAGAAATTGCTTTTTTTTCATTCTACATGGTTGTCTTTTAATTTTAAAAATTATAATAATAATTAGTCACGTTTTGGTCTTATTGTTAGTTATTACGATTAGCTTCATATTAATTCGGTTTTTCGGTTCCATGAACGGAAATATTCTATAGACTCACTTGAGAGCTTTCATTAAAAAATCAGCATTTGTGTTTTACCTTTCCATTCTCTGCCTCTTCCAGCTACCTATGTTCTTTATTATTTTTTATAAGTTTTCATTCTGAAAGTCTAGGAATGATGGAAATTATTTAAGTCCGTATGTATACATTCTTAAACTTCTTCCCATCCCAAGAATTCAGTTCGTTAGACATCATACTATTTGTACATTGGTGCACTGGGTTCTTAAAGATTACTGCGAAGAACCACCTACGGAACCAAATTCTTATGCAATACGTTCGCGATTTGCCACGCTTTGAAATAACGAGTGTGTGTGGCAGTTGTACCATTTACAGCTTATCTTACCGACATTTTTGTACCATAGATTAACGAAAATTTGGCACATAATAATGAATGAGAATGATCAATGCATCAGCAGTGGTCGAAAATATTTGACTGACGATTCATTTTAGTGACTGACATATCCTGCCTTACACGATGTCTCAATTGAACCCTAATACGTTTACTTTACTTTATACTTCACTTTACTTTACATACTTTAATAAAAAAAATACGTTGGCTGAAGTGTACGCATTAACGCCTACTGCGCCCTCAGCTCGGCATCGGAGAGGCGGAGGTGGTGTCCGTGGCCCCGGCGTCACCTGCAGTCGGCGCTGCTGCTGCTGAGGCCGTCGTCGCGCAGGCTGTCAAAGTGACCAAGGCTACCGTCACCCCCGCCGGCGAAATAAAGGCAATTATTATTCTATTATTAATAGCTACTGTATATATTCTGTGTAGGCTAACCATTATTGGGTTTGCATTGCTTTTGATTGATTAATTTCATTAGTATACATGTGTGTCAGTGATGAAAATGTTATAAAGGATTCGTAGGTAGAGGAATCGTTCTTAAAATTCTAAAATTATTTACCTTTTTCAGGTGTCAGTATCGAGTTATTAAGTGGACATTAATGGAATTGAGTATAATGTTAGACCGGTTGTACCAATTCTGATGGGGCTGACTAGTATATTCCTTCTAGTATCCTCCTTTGCATCTCCCATTATAACCATAATTAAATCGTATAGAGACGGTTAAAATATTGTACCAAATGCTATTATGGTGTAAAAATCCTGCTAAATGGTTTCAAAACAATATACATGTTTGAAAATTATGTTCAAAATTGCATTAGATTCACGAAAAAATTTTCATATCAACTACAATGAACCGGACATGCGTAACATATATAAAAATATTGGTTTATTTGGGCTGGAGTAATTCCTTTATGCAAGTTAACAGAAGACTAGAATTTTGTTATTATTAACAGAAAACTTTCTCTGGGCTCCGATCAAACTTGCATAAAGTATAGAAGGGTATAAGTATATTTACTGCTCGAAGAGCCTGTTTATACTTAACGAAGTGAATGATTGTGCCGCAGGAAGACAAGGAAGAGCTCGTTGACCGCGCCCCTGTGCTGGTGGACACTGCCGAGGAGCTGCGCCTCGAGAGAGAGGATCAGGAGCTTAAACTTGCTGACCACAAACTCGCGGAAGAGAAGGCCAAGAAGGAGAAGTCTGAAGAGGTAAAAACATTTGAGAGTTCGAAACTTTGAAACTCCATCAGCCAATCACTGACAGCTTATCAAGCTAAACTCGCCAATCACAATCGAGAAATCGGCTGCTAGCATAGGTACTTCGGCCACTACGTGTATTTTAACTATTATTAGCGCATTTTCTCATTTACGGAAAAAAGCTATTGTGCTCGTCATGTCCGTCTGTCTGTCCGTCTGTCCGTGACTTCACGTTTTCGTCGACGAGTAAATGCGCTCTCTGTCACTCACTGCAGTGAGTACTGAGTTATATTTTATGTACTTTAGCGAGTTTTGATAGTACGGCCCAAAAAGTAACGAAGTACGAGTATTAACCTATTAATTATAAATTTTAATTGCGTGCAGCTAAGCAGCGAAGATTTGGCTGAGGTTGAGGAAGCCCTCGAGACGCTAGGGACGAAGCAGCGGCGCCTGCTGATCGAGGAGCAGGAGCTGCTCGACATCAAGGACGAGCTACGCGACTACCAGGAGGACATCGAGGACTTCAAGCAGGTACTGCCTTCGCCAAGCTGTGGTCAGGATTTTGATTTTGGGCGAGGTCATTTAGGTTTATAATACAGGTCACCGTTCGCTAAGTGTGAATCATTTTGGCGGATTCCGGTTATTTCCATTAGATTACAAGGAAAACTCGACCAAGTTCGTTAATTTGACACTCGAATATATTTATAACTATCCAAATGTGAATAATTTACGTAAATTTTTAATTTTCGGTTGAGGAGAAATTTAATTTTTAAATTTCGATTGAGGAGTTGATTTGATCAAAATAGTGTTTTTTCTTCGAGTATATCGAGGTTATTCTCTGAAATTATTAAATTGTAGCTGTAGGTTATGTATTGGTACCGCATTTGATTATGAATGTAGGTTTCGTATTGGTGGTACTCAATTTTGTTGTTGTAGATTTTGTATTGCATTAAATTTTGTGATTTTTGGCTTTGTATTGTTATTTAATTATGATTGGCAGGTTGTAGCGCAATTCCCCGAGCGCACGGACCTGCGCGAGAGCAAGGCAGCGCGCCGCCTCTTCGCTAAGGTGAACCGCCTCATCGCCAAGACGGAGCCTGTCATCGCCGCGCTCAACGCCAAGACCGAGGAGATGCATAAGGTCGTCGAGGCTGGACAAGCCACCAAACTCCAGAAGTGAGTGCATCACTTCTTGTCTTTACTGGATTTCTATAATGGGACTCTATTTACCTACCACATATAGGGACTATATGGGACTATATAACTGAGGCTTGGTCCAAAAGTAATGCACTTTTTGTCCTTGTGTGTGTGTCGTCCTATCCAGTTGTGTATTTATACTGAGATTCTCTGCTTTTCACTCAGAGTAATAACTGAGACCTCGTCAATTTTTTGTCCATCTGTGCGTCATCCTAGCTTATTTGGCCAGATTAAAGGGCATGTAGGTGCTATCTGCGTCCGCCCTCTGCTCGAGCTGTGGAAAGAAAGTGTGTCGCCCTTTAAGAAGAATGATTCGTTCATTTTCCTGAGTGCATATGAGAATTTCTTCTTTACGATTATAGGAAAATCAGAAGTAGTCCCGTCGGTAACTGATGTCAAATCTCTAATGTCGAAATTCAGGTCGAATAGTAATCATGTGTGTTTTTCTTCGAATTTTGATACATGTTGAATCATTTAGTAGCTGTTATAAATTTATAACATCACCTTCAAAAAAGATCCGAAAAATTAATCCAGCATAGAAGATTTAAACCTGCTTCTGCTCTGTAAAGAGTTCATGATTGATCAAACTTAGTCCAATAGGTATCTAAGAAATTCCAAGTATTTCGTAATGTAATTTATCCATAACCTTGAATCACTATATATTAACATTATTATATTTATGTAATAATGTAATTAAAATTATTATTTATAGTATATTTTATTAGTCATGTATATGTATAATTTCACTGCAATTTGATTGCAAGACAGTACGACGCTCATGAACCTAGAGAACCTGGTGAACCACTTACGTCAGGTTCCAGTATTATGTTCTAGGTTCTGTAACGTTAGGTTATAGTGTTTTGTTCTAGGTTCTAGTGTTATGTTATATATTAACAAGTCATTTGTCACTCAATAATTTGATTGCACGACAGGACGACGCTGGTGAACCTGGAGGACCTGGTGACGCACCTTCGTCAGGTCGCTGACGCGCCGGACTCGGCCAAGCTGCAGGTCATCATGGAGGTCCTCTCCACCATGGACACCGACAACGACGGCTCCATCAAGGTCGGTCATTACTTTGCTTTAAAATATTTATAGTTGTTTAATCAAGTATTTGGATTAATTACCTGCTTGTTTAATTATCATGGACGTGACATCTGGCTATCAAGGTTGACCAAGCTATTAAGATTCCTTCAGAATATCTAGTTGTTCGTAACGTTTCTTTAAAATTATTATTGCGTATTGTCAATGATATGTTATTCGGTTTAATTAACTATTAGTTGATTTCTCATGGCCTTTACTCCCGCAGCTGGAGCACATCCTGAAGACGATCGAGCTGTTATCAGAGGACCAGGTTGAGGTGCCGCGCAAGGTGTTCGAGGAGGTGGTGCAGGCGATGGCGAAGGAAGAGCAGCTCGAGACTAAGACCGTCGTACAGACCGCCATCAAAGCCGTCGCTGCCTCCAAACTTGGTGCCGACACGCCTCCTGCTGCTCTTGATGCTCCAGATGCTGGAGTTGCTGAGCAGAAGCAATTGTAGAATATTGCACGGGTATCTTAGGATAGAAAACGATGTAAAGTTTAAATTGTAACGCTTCCGCTGCCCGAATTTGATATGTTGCCATCAATGCTAGTGCATCTGAAATCCCTGAACAGACACCTGTGTTAAAAGTGTATCGGTGTTGGATGTGATGAACACGAGTCAGTTCGAAACAACTTTCATTTTCCGTGTTGCCAATGAACGAAGGGAAGAGCAAGTCACCTCTGCATGCAACCTGATAACGTTGTTGTCGTTGTTGTTCTCGATTGTGTTATGCAGAAAGTAGTGTAAAATAGTAAAATACTATATTTTTGGTTGTGCAGAACGAAAACAAAAGCCGTTGCTCAAGGCCATGTCATTTAAGCATTGGTACATTTTGAGCTCAACTTGTTCGAGTTTCAATACTACTTAAATGTATAGCAGTTCAGTGTCGCAGTTGAATGCAAAATTTCAGCAAGCACCTACTATATCATCTACCTTCAATGCCACACAAGTCGCCACTCAGCAGCTACTGCACTTAACTTGCCGCTTGTCAATAAATAATAAATTCGTATGATACTGGGCAGAATTACGATTTGTAGGGTTAGATTGCCAAATTACATGTAAGAAGCTTGTAAAGTTAGTTGGTTTGACGGTATGCAGATGGAGGCAGTCTATTGTATTTTTGCTTCTCCGTTTTCATTTGTAACATCTGAATAAAATTAAGAGAAGTCGCAATTGAAAATTCCATGCTATTAGCGTTTTCCTAATTTGTTCTTCATTCAATTTTATTTGTCCGACCTTGAAAAGTTTTGTGTGTCATAAATTCAAGCTTCCCTTCAAAATCTGGAAGTTTATTGACCTTTGCCGCCCTTCTGATGCTATAGCGCCGATGTTGCTACTAATAAATGTTTCGTTTATTACAGTTTACCTTACTTGGTAACTTTTTGCAAGCAACATTTTTATTTAAAATTTGTGTCTGCCACAATTGGCAGGTAATCGAGCAAAATTTCTCTTGTAAGCTGCGGTTAAAATCTCATTGTTTGCAATCAAGCCTGCCATTAGATGACATGTCAAACGTTCCTGGCTTATTATTGATAAATACTAGTACGTGTCATGAATGGAAGCAACTCTTTATTAATTAATCCTAAAACAATGATAATTTGAGTAACATATGTCAATGTAAATTATCACATTATATGTATATACAATATCGCCACTTGTATTACAACGCTTGAGGCTCTTGCAGTTAGGCGATCGGCCTGTTCGAAATACTTAATTACAAATGCTTTAGGATCTCATTTAGAAATTCTTCTATTACTAATCTATAGAAGGTACAACTCACCCCGAGTGAGGCTCAAACTTTGAGGTTTAATACAGACAATACAATTTTCTTGCTGTTTTCCTGTGTTAACTGTTGTTGTTCGGTGTCATCCTCGGGTTATATTTATTTGATTCTATATGGTACTGGGTGATTATATATACCCTCATCGATTCTCGTTTCACTGTCGCATTTTACTTTGATTTATCCTCATTTTTTTGTGTAGTGTTATCGTTGAACACCCTTGCCTTAATTTTAATTTATTATTTGTGCTTTTGTTCAGATATTTTGTTGATCTTTTTCGTCTTCACTGTGGTATTTTTATTTTTAGGAATCTAATGTATTGCGCTTTGTTGTCTGTCCTGACTATTCATATTTGAATTGTATACAATGTTTCCAAAAATTCTCCTGAGATTTACCGAGCACATTTCGGTGCGCTTTTGAAAATGAAACTTCTACAATATATTAACGTCTTCATTACCTGACTGCTGTAGGTGCTTTCGGGGTCTTATGAGATACTCTCAACTGTCGAGGCTTGAGTCTCTGCTTTGTGTTGAAGCTCTCCTGGACTTGGGAGGTAATCGAGCAAGCTTTCTCTTGTAAGTTCCGGAGTGTAAAAGTTTAAAATGCTCATCTGCGAATAAATCCTTGTATTATAAAATCGTTATCTTACTTGAATATTCTAGTTGTTATTCATTTCCCTTAAATACGAAAATAATTTTTTCATTTTCATTATTTTCAAATGCTTCCCAGTCTCTGCGTGCAGATGTGAAGTCTTTTTTTCACGCTTACAAATTATTTCAATTATCTCGTCAGTTCCGGTAATCTTAAATTCGTTTTCTCTTACTTACTTTCTCTCTCTCTTACTTTCTCTTTCTTACTTACACACATTAGAATTAATTAATTTGAAAAAATTTATCATCGTTTCCTTTTAATCAGAAATTTATTTTAAAATTATGTTAGTTTTGATTTCTATTTCGTTGACCTCTAAGGACAGACGAGTATAACTTGTCTACTAATTAAACCATTTTGTCATCTGTTGACCTTATATCGTTGACAGTATTCTTCGTTCCCCGTTTTGTTTATCAAGATATATTAATAATGATCAATAATGTCTAAAATAATCATCATGAAGTGTAATTACTTGCTATCTTCTTACATCAAATCGAGATATTACATGCGCCGAATTTTTTCTCTTCCCATGTTGCCGGGACTGAATCCATCTCGGTGAGTTTTATACCAGAAATGTATATTTTTATGATATCTTGTATTTTCCCGTGCCCAATTTCGCATGAATTTTGTATTCGTATACTAATACGTACATTCGTTATCTCCCTTCTCAATATCCACGGATTTCTCCTATTAGTTGCAGGAGGTTAAGCGTTATAACAACAGCGATGATCTCTGCGTCTTGTCTCAATTTTGCATTTATTCCTAATTACGTTTACGTATAATATGGTTTTCCTTTTTTTGTTGATTTTTAAAATCTAAACAGAGTCCAAGATGACCTGAATATTAAAAGGTAATTTCACTACAGCAAATCCGGGCTCGCTGGTTCGAAATGAACTAATAGATCACATAAATACTACTGAAATAATTATCGCGTATATTTTCGTATTGTTATTAATTGTCATGTATCTGAAAAATGTTTCATTTGTTCTTCTATTTCGCCATAACTTTAGAAGTTTAATTGCTTCTAAGCTATCGCTTTTATTCAAATGTGAAAACCGAGCTTATTAGCTTCAAGCCTTTACACATTGATGCACGCCCAGGGTGCCAACTGTCCGACTAAATTATATGACTTCATACTATATACAATTATACGTACAACTTAAACTTCAAGTATGTATATTCACATGCGCTCGACATGGCTTACAAAGTTCATAATCGACTTACATTCAAATTAAATTTATATAATTATGTACATAAGTCTAAGTGGTATTCACATGCACCACTGCCGTCTGGAATCGGTTGGTTAAAGGTTTGGTGACATGTAACGTGATTCAATATAAAAAGATCTTATTTTCCGAACACCACAGAACATTAATTGTCTGCATGTATGTGATGAGCGAAAGTCGACTCGACTGACCATTGCATCACCTGGCCATTTTTTCCTTTATTATAGAAACGTTGACGGCATTTAAAGAATAATGGCTGATCTTTAATGATGACTTTTTGTATGGAAATTATTCTCGGAAATCCTTCTCTTTCTCTTACGGTTCTCAAGGTAAAATGGCGCCTCTTTTCTTAGTAAATACGCCAGGAACTGTGGCTAGTTGCCGCCATCTTGTCCTTCATGAGTCCTGTAGTTGTTATTGACTTCGTTGAACCACAATAAAGAAATATATATGCCACGGCGTTTTTTATTTTGATAACTCAAATCATCTTAGCTTCGCAATGAACGAGATATTGATCGTAAATGTCCACCCTGTAATATTGGGCAATCGCACACAAGCCTTTCATCTGCGAATAAATCCTTGTATTATAAAATCGTTATCTTACTTGAGTATTCTAGATCTAGATAGCTAGCTTATTTATCGTTGCTTACTGTTTTTGTTGAGACTTCAATTAAAATTTCAATTTATTATATTCATGATCGTTTTTAAAAATGCTCCTGCTATTCCAACTCCGAACTCTAAGGCATAAATATTTAACTATGGTAAATAATAAGGGAAGCAATTCCGACGTTTCATTAAATATTAAATTCAATTATTAGATATTGAATGAAATTATTAAATATGAACGCAATTTCTAAGCTATGAAGACATCATTGTCATCTGCAAGGAGCGTGCCAGCCGTGCTACAGCTCGCGTGCCAGAGCGCTGCTTCCAAACGATGCTTTAGTAGCGGCGGCAGGCAGATAATCTACGGCAGCTGCTCGCCTAACATCGCAACGCCTCTAAAACTGTCTGCCCTGCCGGACGTAAATTCCCGGCCCGTGTCTTATCAAAATAGCCTCTAGTTTGTTGATCCAACTGGAGAACAACGAGTTGTTGCGTGAGTTGAATTGCACACTTAGTTTTTGACGTTTAGATGAGTTCAAACACTAGGTGCAGCTGTGGCGACGTATTTTCATTTGATTCAATATTTCGTTCCAAGTCGGTTAGATGTGAAACCTTAAATTAATTGCCTGAAATAGAACCATGTATCAAATGCACGGCTAACGTTGACTTCCTCCCCTCAATTTCGCGGTACTGAGTTGCAACTGCCTGGTTGATCTTCAATTATTTGAACTGCTTAGAATGTTCTATTGGGCTTCAAGTAATTAAGGTTGTTTAATGTTAATCTCATGCCATTTCATTTATTATCTAATTGTTTCAATTGTCAAAGCCATCGCCGCCTGCCTCGAAGATTTTATTAGAAGAAAACTAGTTTCATGGCGTGACAAAAATGGAAATAATTACTAATAAATAACACAGGATAACTTTAAAATATGGGGTTCAATTGACATCGACGTTTATGTTAACTGTCGTGAGCTTGATTTCGAGCAATGCCAAAACATAGAAAATTGCAGCCGGCAAGTTAAGTTCAAGTTGTGTTGCATCAAATGCATAAGATCGTACAATATTTATGCAAGTTGATGGCTTATCATCCACTGGCATTTTTACGGAAAGTGGAGAGAGCCTTGCTAGTGCCTCCGCAAATTAGGGTTTGTTTGTGTAGGGTTTATCCGGAATCTGCAGCAAGCACTCTGAAGCCTGGACAAATAAGTGCGAGAGTCTGCACAAGAAGCTGTATTGATTTTGGCTAAGTGACTACCTCCTGATACAGGTATCATAATTATCTGCCACACGATATTATTTAATGTGATTGTGCACTGAGGTATCTAGTTTTTCATTTAAAAATGAACAAATATTTTATTAAATTTCATTGCCAAAGTGAGAGCATTTATTCCAACCCGATTTGAACGGCAAGAGTTCACGTATATTTTAATTGATACACACTCAATTACACCGAATAACAGTCTCGACACGAACGTAAACATCGTTTAGTATTTTGGCCTCAATTTTCTTTATTACGTGGCTGAGAAATGGCTCCGAAAATATTAAGTGTATTTCGCGTTCAATAAAGACACGGTGAAACGGCTAGTCAATTTTCAGGCTAGCGTGCGTGCTGTGGCTGCTGAATGTAGCGTGATATCAAACTCCCTGTCACGCTCGGCCAATGCACCACGAGATAAAATTGCGCTGTCACGTCAACCCTTTAACTTGTTATATTTCTTACATACGTCCTGCCTTTATTATGTAAACATCGCTTTCGTATGTGCATGAGTAAAAATATTTAAGTTGCTTTTAGATTCCCTAAACACGAATTTTCTCAGGTTTATATGAAAATGTGTTACATTCAGCTGATATCTCTCAGCACGAGTGGCCGCCTTCCTTCAGTAAATTATATTTTCTTTGTGATATTCGATTTTTCCGCTTTCCGCGGGACTGCTCTCATTTGCTAGGAATTATATCGTGGTTCACCAGCGCCCCAACACGCGCGTCCAATACAGCCAGTAATAAAATTGGCCAGCCGCGTAAATTCTTTCCCTCGCTTTCGTCTACGGGAAATGTGGTAGCATTTAGCCTTAGGCTTCATATGATACGTGCAAAGAATTCTCATCGCAGTTGAAAATTCTTAATTTGAACTCGCACGTGAGATTGCCACTTGAATTTTTTTCCTCCGAGTTGTTGCCGGCGCCCATCATGCAACGGTTAATATTGTGGTCACGGTTGTTTCTGCCCAATGAAAGATTAAAAATCATTTGAGCTTTAACCAATCATAACCTGGCCTCCAGGTTTTAAAAAATTAGTTCATACTCGCTTAAAAAATTTGTGCCTCATCATTTATACTTTTTGCATTTCAGTGCTGTTTTGGTCAACCAAATTTCATCGAAATGTCTGAATGATAACTTCGCCGTAATCCATACATTTCGTACAAAATGCAGCGTTGCTCGTGTTCTTTTCGTGTGTTTAGATTTAAGATCTTTGAGGAAACTCCTTCTTCAAAACTAATTGTACTTTATAATGTGTTTTGTTTCAATGATTTGAAATTTTGTGCTTTGTTATAGGGATATATGATGTTTAAAAAATGTATATTCTCTTGCATTGTCCATCTCTTTGAAAGAACGACAATCGAGTTCTCCCTGTAAGTTGAAAACTTATTGATGCAGTCGCATATCAGACATTTGCAGTTATTTGTCGGCACCACCCGTTCTACGAATGGATGACTAGGGAGAAGGGAAGGATGCCACAGCTTTATGCTTGCTAGCGAATCTTTCTCCAAGTGAAGTTTGTGTAAAATAATAGCGAAATAAAGTAATCCACTGCGCTGACAAACGGAGGCACAGAAAAATATCTTGCCAAGATATCGCATTTATTTAAACATGTCACAAAAGAATAAGTTCTACTGGAATCGATTCAATTGTGCAAGATAATTAATTAATCAAGACAATTAATTATATCGGACAATATTTTGTATATGAACAAATAAGTTGATGGCTGTAATATTTCACGCCTCCACATCGATGAATTCACGGAAAATTTTACCCTTCAGCTAAGGGCTCTCAGTAATAATCATGTTAGTGTATCTTCTCCCACGTAAGTCAATCCATTAAGGGGTAGCAAGGGTACAAGGAGAACGGGAGCTGCCCTTTTCTACGAACCCATCCTATCCCGACCTCCATGTTTGTTCTACAGAAGGAAGCTTTGGTGAGTCTTTCTTTCTGTTGTGTGTGCAGCTCAATACATGTAATGCTTGTTGTTTGATTACATTGCGCATAGAAGTCTGTAATATCGCTTTTTGTTATGATGAACATTTAACGTGCAGCCAATGCGGTCAGCTAGCATGGGTTAGAAAGATTGTTCTTATCTCTCTTTGGGACGTTACGCTGGCAACTTGCGAAGGACTCCAGGATAATATTCAGTGAACATAATAATCAGTCAATGACCGAGAATGTTAATACGAGAGGCTTGTAGCTATCTACCCTCGAAAGCTTTTATAATGGAGCAGCGATTGTCAATTTAATTCATTTTTTCGGTAGCACTAAAAGTATTCATATCGTTACTCTGCTTAAATTCTAAATTAATTAAAAATTTAGGACCAAGTAAAATTGCTAAGTAAATTATTGAAAATGTTTCGTAGCACTTATTCATGTTCAATAAATACCTGCCAGTTTCTATATTCTTCCCATTCATGTTCAATAAATTCCAGTTAGAAAGATTGTTCTTATCTCTCTTTGGGACGCTGAACTGGCAACTTCGATAGGACTCCAAGATAATATTCATTGAAAATAATAATTATATATAATCACTCAAGGACCGCGAATGTTAATACGAGATGCTTGCAGCTATCTACCCTCGAGAGCTTTTATAATGGATCAGCGATTGTTAATTTGCTTCATTTTTCGGTAGCAGTAAATTTATTCATTTCGTTACTCTGCTTAAATTGTAAATTAATTTAAAAATTAGGACCAAGTAAAATTTATAAGTAAATTATTGAAAATGTTTCGTAGCACTTATTCATGTTCAATAAATACCTGCCAGTTTCTATATTCTTCCCATTCATGTTCAATAAATTCCCGGATGACGACCAAGGCGTTAAAGCACGTAATAAATTTCAAGTTATTGTTCTTGATTTCAGAACGTGATACAATACAGATATCAACCTACGACTGACGTTCTCATTTGAAAATTAATTTTTATTTTGAAATAAATTAGTCTTGTGACAGTTGTGAGTATGAACGTACAGAATACAACACTAATAATCCAAGAATTCATTCATATATTCAGAACTTTTTTCACATTTACTCACTCTATATACCTACATTTGTTGTCACACTGCACTCTATCACAAATTTCAACTAACAGGTCATTCGTATTTATACTTTTTAACAGATCAGCGACGAAACTGTGATATCGGGAGTGGAAGTTGTGGCTGCAGATTCCAATAATGTCATCGGAAAGTTGATTACGATGTGGCCCCGCCGAGCACGCGCGGTCTGTCATAATTTGCGCTGCTCTTAATTAATGTCCGCTGCCTAATTGCCCACCAGCTCAACAACACAGATTAGATTTTTAATTAACATTCATCCAGTGCGGGGCTTGACTAATTTTGTGCCCTACCTGTTGGAATACGAGGGATTTGTGGAAAATTTGATGTAGTGTTAGCCATGAACTCGATCCTTTCACTTATGTGATATATTGAGTAGGCATATATAAAACGTTTTCGAACTGACGTTGAACACCGAAATATATTTAATGGTTAACTGCCAGTGATTATTTAATGTTTAATGATTTTTCTGCTACTTCTTTCCATCACCAATCATTATAAATTGAAAGTTCGCTTTTTTTAATTAACTTCTGATAAATCTGATAAAATGCATGCCGCCATAAAATTTAAATTTTGCTTATCAGTTTGATAACCTCAATACCGTAACGTTCTGCCTGTTTTTCCGCTCCGCCTATAGAAAGAGAGACATTATACGTCATTCGTCGTCGCTGAGAACTTATTGTTTTCTGTTCTATAAAGCTGAACATGTTCTTCGCATGGCTCCATGTCGTCTGAGATCATGTATATAGGCATGCAGTTGTGCACAGACTACCATCTCGTATTCTCTTCCTCTCGCGTAAGAACAGGAGAATAGAAGCTGTGCAGAACATGCTCTCTTTCTTCTGATCTGTTGCCATGTCTTTCTTCTGATCTGTTGTCATGTCTTTCTCTTGCTCCGTTGTCATGTCTTTCTCTTGCTCTGTTGTCATGTCCTTCTTCTGATCTGTTGTCATGTCTTTCTCTTGCTCCGTTGTCATGTCTTTCTCTTGCTCTGTTGTCATGTCTTTCTCTTGCTCCGTTGTCATGTCTTTCTCTTGCTCTGTTGTCATGTCTTTCTCTTGCTCTGTTATCATGTCTTTCTCTTGCTCTGTTGTCATGTCTTTCTTCTGATCTGTTGTCATGTCTTTCTCTTGCTTTGATCCCATGTCTTTCTCTAGCTGAAGACGAGCTCAGGTTGCTTGGTCATCAAGGTGTGGGCCGCGCGCTCTGCCTGTCTGGGCTGGTGACACGCTTTGATCCAAACAAGACTTCCTCTTGATGTTCCCGTGCTGCTGGCAAGACTTCCAGGCATTTCTGCTCATGATTCACGCTGCTCTAGCTGGAAATATGTTAATTTTGTTTTGTAACCGCGTGTAATTGAGGGTGTGAAAATGCAAAGACAGTGGTTAAATTAAAATGTGAAAACTCATAGCGATTTTTTTAGCTTTTAACATCAAAATTTGTAATGCTTAGACCGCTGTTTCATCTGCAAAATGATAAAAACTAATCTCATTGAAGGCCATTATTTTAATTGATGGATAGTCCAGACACACGAACGCAGTTTCTCAAGAGGGGTTCAGACCAAAACATGGGCGTTTCTCAGGCCTAATTTAAAACCCTCAGAACAAAATACTGTACGTGACTTTACAGTGAAATTGTCCGAACAATGAGCAAGAAAATCGATCGGCGAGTCTTCTCCGAAATTTTCTAGCCAAGTTAGATCGGAGTATGACTCTGTCATTATTATTTTTTTAATTACATGACAATCTTGGCGTGACCGATTTTAACGACACTATATACTTCTGAAGTCGCCGAATTCAGTACATTGATTGCATAGTTAGTTGAACATTAATAAGCAATTGTATGATTGAGACCAGATTATTAATGCAATTCGATCCGCACTCGGTATTATTTTTCCTGATTTAAGGATACAAGCATATTTCATGATATTTGTGACAACTAATATTAGGTGTATATAATGTAGCTCGTATTTATTGAGCGGTAGTTTCCATGAGCGAGTGGAAGATTTTAAAATGAAAATTTGGTTTGGGCCGAGAAGGAAGTTTTACTACGTCCTGCCTTTCTCGATGTATGCCATTTCTTCTTTTACTGTTGCTGTATTATCATTATCATCATTATATCATCTAGCGTGTTAACGTATTTATTTTTACAGTTTTCCCAGTTGAAAGTACGTATTTAACCGACCTGAAATGTCAGGAATTAGGCAAAATAAGAGCTTCAATGTAAATTGTTAGAAGCATATTAACTTTCACTAACTATAAGTATTCCTCCAAACTACTTAACTTTATACAAAATAAACCGAGTCATATCGGCTTAGGAACTTCTCGAGACTACTGAGCAAAATTTTATCGTAGCTAAAAGCCTCTTGAATAGCTTGAAAGCCACTTGAATCAAGCTATCTAGCAAGATAAAATGACATTTGCGTTTTACTCATACCTTCATAAATTCGTTTACGTCACATGAAGGAAATTAAATGAATCGTCATTTGTGAAAAACCCTATGGAGTCGCTAGGTCTGCATGCATGCGTGATTTTCTTCCATCAAATCAATATACGCTAGCAGCGTGTTAGAAAAACAAGTGAGAATTTGATCAAATAACGATGCACATTTTGACCTAATGTGAGTCTTTTGCCAGTTTGTCCCGGCAATTAAAAGGGCGTATCAGAGCTATGTCAGCTCTGTATTCATGCTGTGGATAAGAAAGTGTGTCACTATCTAGACCGGATTGCCCATTAATTTTTCTCACTGAATCGTGGAAACAATCGAAACCAACCCATGAGAACAAGCAAAGCGACTTTCCTCAGAAAACGAATTTTTCTTATTTAACTTAAATCTGCAGTGCGATACACAAAAGCCGATATTACGCTCAAACTCTTACAGATTTTTGTTTCTAAATTTTAAACTTGATAAGTAAATATATTTCACACAATTCTAATAAAATGTAATTTATTTTTTACCGCTTATGTACACACTTCAACGAGCCGCGATAATCAATCCGTTTATCTCAATGTTAAGAACAGCTGCAATCATTATTATGTGTCATTTTGAAATAATGATTGCGTCGCAAGATCATTACCTTTCCTAACCTCTTTTTTAGGCCGGTAGATCTACAACCTAAATGCAATATATTCTGTCCAACTCATCTTGTTATTCTCGCCGTCATTTCAGCTGGCTGTCCTGGACACTTTCTCTCATTACAGTCATTATGATATAGTGCCGTCATTATGATCGAGTTCCCTCTCGCACGTTTGGAAGAACATCGCGTGGGTGTGACGGCCCAGTCATTAGAATCATCTTGCCTGTGTAGGCTTTTTTTCTGGTTTGACGTCGGTATATAACTCAATTTTTTGTAATATTTACGGAAAAAAATTATCGCTGGTGCCAATGGAGAGTAGAAGTCTGACGTTGGCTGCCTAGTTCGCTGAATTTTCAGAACTTCTAAAAATTAAATTAGAATACGAGAGTTGCTTCTTGGCCCGTCAAAAGTTAGTTTTTGGCCATGCATATATAATCAGGCTATGATATTCAAAGGATAGCTTGTAAAGGTTATCTAATTATTAGCTCCTTGAAAGCAATATTACAAAGATAGGTAGGTTCATGCAGCGGAAGCTTGCTAAATTAGATTCACACATCACGATTTCTGAAGAGCTTCATCGAATCGCAGAGATTGTGTAATTTGCTTACTGGTTGCAAAACACACTTATTTTTATCTTCTTTTCGAGGACGAAAAATGTAAGTAGACATTTGGGACATATATTTTTTTAATCATTCCGTATTCATCAACAAGCCTTTTATTTCAGTAAAACACACTTCACGGTGCTCACTAACTTTAGGGGTTTCATATATTTCTATTGAGCATGCACACGAGTATGCTACAGCATACATGCATGTCTAAGGTCTCTCTTGCCAAGCATTATCTATACTTACAACTTAATGGGAGCGATAGTTCACCGTAAAGGGAGCACCTAAATATAAACTAAAGAATTATTGTGATGGGTCGCTAGTTGTCAGGTCTATTGTTAGTAAATTGACACGTTCCAGCGCGGTAAACAAGGGAGTTCAAACACCAGCTCCTATATGAAACGCTTGTCTGCGCCAGCTAAACAGGATCAACTATCGAAAAATGTTACTTCCTCAAACATATTCCGAAATTAAATTCTATTGCTTCATTCACACCTGGACACAGAAGATATAAGTGTTGAGGGACATTCGCAGTGAAGATATTTAGAATCAGAAATAAATATTGTCATCCTATATATAGATGCATGAGTTCGCATGCTTCGAGAAAACTAGTAACTAATATACGTCTTGAAAATGGGCCTATCTATTGAAAATACTTTTAGTTTCCGGGAGACAAAGCTCGTCAAAATTTGGTAGATTTGAAGTATTTTGTTATTGTTTGAACAATAATTTCAGTAATTAATTATTTAATTACATTCAAAATATATTGTAAATGCACCAATTGTATAATAATTTAAATTGTTGATTATTGTAATCTACAAATAACTGCTGGATTACTGAGGAGAAACTTATCGCTCATTGGATTCACTTCACTGAAACGAAAATAAGTGAGGATTACCTGGAAAATGTCGCTTTAGAAATATTTTTGCCATAGGAGATTAGAAACTGATATAAGTTGGGTTCAAATTAATTAATTTCACTAAAACCTACAAAAAGTGATGTGCAACAGTTCATTGTTTCTGGTATGATTGAAGTTCATTGTTTACCGACCTCACTTCACAAAGGCCTTGAAATTCAAAGCCGATTTTTACTCATAATATTTTAATAGCTTGCTGGTTTATTCTAATGAAACTGAAAAATAAGTTCTATTCACTGAAAAAATTCATCTCTTTCCTGTTTACTCTACTACACCCAACAAACGTAGATTCGAGAGGGGGCGCCAATACTTCAGTCGGTGACGCGCCTCATCTTAACCATCTTAACCAAGTAGATTCGAGAGCTGACAGATTCTCGCTCATGCTATTCCAAAAGAGTACTAGTTTATTTCTATTTAACCGAAAAAAAGTGATGTATACCAAAAAAAATGTTCCTCGCTTACAAGTTTACTTGACTAAACTGCCGCCCCAAACGAAGGTTGCAGCGCTGACATGGGAGCGGTGCCGTGGCTCGTCGGCGCTTGTAATGAAAGAGTCTCGCTGACGCGCCTTAGATGGATCGCTTCGACAGGGCGGCTTTCTCTTCAGCCCAGACTCGGCCAAGACGCCAAGCTTTGCAACCGTTGTTCACTATCAATAGCAATAAGATAACAGTTATTTCATTCTAGTGTGCACTATTAATAAATTAAAAACCATAAGCAAACATTAAACCTTCCAGGTCTTCCATAACAAATATTGAACCTTATCATATTAGTAAATTGGCAGGCTTTATTTTCCGTGAATTTGTAGTGAAACTTTCCGAATAATAATCTCAAGACAACAGTCTTTGGATTCCTTTGATTCCAGCACCCGTTCTTTGTTTCATAGAATTAAAATGATTCGAAAAAATAATTTCAGACATCTGATGTAAACAATTTAAAATATCTGAATATTATTCAAGTATTTCATCCCAAGACAATGACATCTGACACAGAGCTAGCTAAACCTGCTAAAAATTTTCATGAATAATCAGGAAGATTGTACAGTATCTCTTCAAAAATAATTAACAGATATTAACACTACTTCTGCAAATCGATTCAAAATTTACACATTCGCCAGGATAAAACTATATAGAAAATTCTTCAATTTTCCATTGAATTTACCTTCATCGGTGAAATGCGCTCCTTTCCTGCCTCTCTCTTCCGACTTGCCGGCCGTACCTCTTGCATCGCTGTCGCCGACGCGCCGTAAAATTTCATGGACGGCAATCTGTTTCCGGAGCTGCGGAAACTTTGGCCACCACCGTGACCTTGCCGCGCGCACGTCAAAAAAGACTTCCATACATTTGCTCAAAGACATACATGTGCTCAAAGATGCAGTTAAGTGTTTCTTCATTTATTAATTATTAGAACTAATTCCTTGTTATCGTAATTGTTACCAACCGCTGAAAGATATTAAGAATTAGCAATTCATGGTCGATCTGCCATGAACTATGCGATAGGGACAGATAATCTGCCTTCAATTCTCATAAGATGATTACTTTAATTGAGACACAACATACATACGATGTACAGTAAGTTGTTAATATAAATTGTATGATCTTTCATCTTATTGACTTTATAAATAAAAAATTTTAGCCTGGGAGGACCATCTCCTGATTTTAGTGTGAAAGATTGCTTCAATTTTTAGATTTATTAACGCAAAATTTTATCTGTGAGCAAGCTTTATTTTTTTCAGTTAATCCTGCAGCGGCTGCGAGACGCGCCATTCTCATGCAGATACGTGAGACTTGCATGAGTTTTTACGAAGCTTGGCTCATCCATCGAAACTGCTAGGGGACAGATTGATGCGCAATCCGCGAACACTACGGGCTCAAGGGCTTCTATTAATGAATAGAAATGAACAAAAAATGATTCGATAAAAGCAGCCAAGCCGTGAGAAGCTCTCACCAAAATTTGCTATCTTTTTTAAGCTTCATTTGGTGGTTCACACCAATTTTTTTCAAATACACAATCCCATCCTCAAAGAGCACATTTTTATCCATATCAGGTATTTTCAATTTATAGATAATATTAAGAAACTTTGTGAAGATGCAGCTAATAGTTTATATCATTCCCAAATAACAACATAATTAGCCTATTAAACCATGACTAAGGGATTTTGAGCGAATTCTATACCGTCTCTAAATACACTGCATAGAATACTTATTTCGGGTTAGCTTTGAGTTTTCAGTTATCGTCAGTCCTGAATATATATCGCGATCATTGATACAGACAAATATACTAATATTCACTTTTTTCTGTATCAATTTCTAAATATATACCATTGTAATACATTAACTGCAAGCTCCCAAAACCTGCTTAATACAAAGCTCAAAGGCTGAGTCATCCATAGTTACACTAATATTTGCTTATTAACTGAATTAGTGGTTAAACTTTATTATTTCAACTACGAACTCATCCATCACTTTCAACTAAATTGTGATGAATTGTATGTTTATTATCTCGAAGAAATAATTATGTCAGTCGGGAATTGCTATTTGATATTCTTTCCAAAAGCTCCACCGTCAAAATTTATAGATCTGTCTGTCCGTATGCTGCTTCTATACCTATTTTCGTTCGACTCTGTAATTGAAACTTATTTATATCGTCCACAAGAAAGAAGAAGTAGGAGATGAGTTTAAGAGTTCGAGGACGCCGATTTATTATATTACTATTTATATCTTGACGTATTTCCTTAACTGCACACGAAATTTTCAGACGCCTAGCAGGTGCAGTTTGTTGGGTGCAGTGACGTATGAATAATTTTCTGTTACCCGAGTTTATTTAAAAAGTCCGGTGAAACGAATCAATGATGATTTTTATCCCGTGAAGAAAGGATGCGGTTGACGTAAGTTATACATTTTAAGAAATAAATACGAGTGTAAAGAACTTTAATCGAAGTTCAAGCTTTATATTCAAATTTACACGGTAAGGCTTAAAGACCCGGTACAAAACTCACATTTTCTAAAAAAAAATCTTGATATCTATATTTGAAAATTTTGAAAAGTTACCGGAAAATTCTCCATGGTCAGAATAAGACGAGCAAATTCTCAATAGCGGACGAGCCTCCTATGCTCACCGCAGACAAGCACCAGTCTCTTACACCGTTAAAAATATTCCGCAATATCAGCGCAGCGTTTCTTTTGTTCCAGTAAATAATACGAGCTTATTTTCTGAGCAAAAACATGCCGCGCGCTCGACCCAATAAGAGTTTTGAAGAGCAGTTTTTTCTTTAGCAATGAATGCCCAATATTGAACGAATACTCCAGCCGGTCGTTCTCACCGGTCGGCGAGCGGCTGTAATAAAAATGCTATTGCCGGCATCTTCACATTAAAAAACTCGCGCAAAGACAGCGAGAAAATTCAGGTCTGCTGATAGCGGGATGCATGCATGAGGGGATCATTACAAGCGCGCTATTACGTAAATAATCGAGCCCATGTTTGCGTGAGCCTTCGTATAATTTTAGTAATACGAATATTTGAAATTTAGAAGGCCTTTTACATTCTCCAATATTATTGCAAAGCCATCAGCATTGAAATAAATCCACAGATAATCATATGCTTTGATGATTTCATTCTCCAAGTCACGTCAATTATAGCGAATCATATTCCTGAAACATGAGGAAAATCAATTTTATACGCTGTTCATATTCCGATAAAATTATTATATGAACAAGTGAAAAAGTTAATCTTTTATTAGCGTTATCATACCAAACCTCAGTTACCGCTCATGTTATTATGTCTCGTTTTTTGGGCAGTAATTTTAATCCATGGATAAGAATAATTAACATAAAGGAACAACATGAGCAACCTCTGGAAGAGACGCACTATTGCAACAAAAGGATGTTGCGAAGCTTCCTAACATTTTTTCAGAGGCACCTGTTAATCTTCACTTGAACCCGAACTGCTGTCAAAATTAAGCCTCAAAACGCCATGTCTTATTCTAGTAAAAAAATCAAATTGTATACAATTGCCTACCATCAATCAGTCGCTTTCTTCCAAACGTCGTTTATAAAAAAACATTGAGCAAGATTATGAACACAGTAATAAGTGTACATATAAAGGCCGCGTAATCGGTACGTATAATTAATGAGGTTAATACTTTAACTCAACAGATACTGAGTTAGGCTTATAGACTATTTCTTCTTTGGGAGCGCATTATGCACGCAGTAAAATAGAACGAAAATTATTTATTTTTATTTTATTTAACTTCCAAGTAAAATGATCAGCCGTCCGTTCAGGATTTGGCAGGACCCGAGATTTTGCATACACGTTTTGTTATGCTGCCTCCCTCGACATCGCGGCTGTAAGCTTTGAACTGTTTTTTTTTTCTGATCATGAATCTGTTTTTTCTTTGAATGACGCCTAATTCATTATTTTACAACCTACATATTATTTAACCCTGCTTTGCGGGCAACACGTGTATTCAAAAACAATAAATACTTCGTAATTTGTGAATGAAATTTTCTATTGTGGAAAACGGGGTAGAATGTAAATGCTTCTTGCCTCTGTAGCAACAAGCTTCTAGCCACATCGGAGCATTCATTGCATGTCGAGAATTCCCAGCCTGCTACGACGACGCGTTTCCGGCCGCAATGCATCATACACACGCAGCAAATGCACTCGTAAGCGTAAGCAAAGAAACCTGAGGGCTTCCGAAAAATAGTTTACACGAATGGTCAGGATGTTTGCCCGCAGACTTAGGCTGGCAACCTGAGACCTCCCGTCCTTTGTCTTCACAATACACAGAGTCTCGCAAGGAATGCATCTTCAGAAGTTCTCACGGCAGTCGTATGTAATTTGATCGAAATGTAAATTTTCATTTCCGTTTTTGTATACTCCTGAGCATACAACGTAAGCTGTATGCTTTCTGAGCTGTGAACGTATGGATTAACGATGCCGCATGCTCGTAATATTTTAAACAGGGCGTAGTGACGACTGCTGCAAGACGTGTTCACGCTGGACCTAATGTGTACACTCATGGCGTCGGTATTCAGGAGTCGTGTCTAGCATCTCATGTCGTGGCTGCGCACGAGTGACATATATAGGAATCTCACGAGCCATATTTACTTATTTACTGTACTTTGCTGGCAGGGAGTAATCTGTACAAATACTTAACAATTTATAAACTTGGGTAAACACCAATCTTAATCGAATGCCTCAATTTATATCTCAACTGTTAAGTCAAAGCATTTCCTCACCAAAATAATGTTTAGGGATAGGCGCCCTGCCAAAATATGTGAAACTTTATTCGTTTGGATGCTGTAAAAATTCCTGGAACTACAGGCAATACAGCTAAGCCAAAACCAGCAACATCCGCATAATTGACAACACCAACAGCTGCACTGACAGCACCAGAAGCAGCAGCAGCACTGCCAGCAGCAGCAGCAGCATGCAGCACTGACAGCACCAGCAGCAGCACTGACAGCAGCAGCAGCATCACTGACAGCACCAGAAGCAGCAACAGCACTGACAGCACCAGCAGCAGCACTGACAGCACCGGCACCAGCGCAGGATTCAGCTGTCACTTCTCACGCGGATTACAGCGCAGCGCAAATGGCAGAGGCCGCGTGGCTGTACAAGCTCCTTGTAATATTCCAGCACCAAATCTGCATAAAAAAGAGCGGGCAGAGTAAGCGAGAAATATCCTCGGACCTTACACAGCTTGAGGCTTCTCTTGCAAAGAAATAACAATGCGACGGCAGCTCATCTGCAGGCTGGGGAGCTCGCCGCCGGATATCCAGCTAAGAATATTGCATTTAAATTTGTGCGCTTTAATACGAGATTTCACTGCCCAATTTTATTTCCTGGGAATTTTGGAATCTTTTTGGAAATATAATTAATGCTGCATTAATTTTAATGAGAGGATAATGCGTGTGTTGCTGCTTCGAAATCATTTGAGAAAGAGTTTTAAATTTCGGTACAGGGCCTCTAAAATTCATTTAAAGATGAATTTACGCTATGTACACTTTTCAAATAGATCTTAATAAAAATATCAAGAGGTTTCAATCGTTTGTATTAACACCATTTAGATATTGATCAATAGTTTCTGATTTTTTACAGAGACTTGGATAATTGGAATCGTGAGCATCTTGGAATCGTGAGCCCAACTTTGTTCCAAAGAAAAATTCCGACTACTTCGAAGTTCAACAACTTCATTCTTGTTGCCGTCTTGTCAGAGATGAAGTTTGGGGAGGAATTCTTAGGCGAGTTTAGACTCTTCATTGCGAATCAGTCGCGCGATGCCCGTGAAAGTTCCGTGGTGTCCATGGAAGTTGAAGTACTCCGACATGAAAGTTAACTTTTTGTAAGGTATAATTTGGCGACTAAAAATTATATGGGAGAAATAGTAAAAAGTTTGTCATTCTTCGACGACACGAAATGTTTCCTTTCGGACTTCCCTTATCGAATTTTATTATTAATTAATTCTCTATGTATGGCTAAATAAACGGTATGACACGGAGGAACTCGAACTCCTTCTAATCATAATTCGTATTAATCATTATTTAAATTCCGTCATTGACTATTGACACTGCTGTGGACAAGATTAAATGTCACAGTTTTTAAATGACATTTAATTCAACATTTGTTATACAGAGTTAGTTACTTAGTTCGCCACAGAGATTCATGGTTGAATCGACAAATAAAAAAAGCTTTTTAATTGCCAACAGACTAGATTGATATGATTTAAAACCTTTAAACCTCGGAAACCTACGATTGAAATTCCATCAATGCTTACTGCCACTTTTGTTGGGCTAATTAGTATTAATTAAACTACTTAATGCTACTAATAATAATTAGTTATTAATTAAACATTTATTACGAAATTATTTACATTACGTTTTCTGTAGAAAAGGTCCTATTATTCAAGCGTATATAAATAGGTGCTTGAGATGCGCGGTGCTCCAAGAAAATATCCGGAACTCAACTTGACATTTTTAGCTACGACGTTCAGTAGACATGACCGGGATATTTCTGTGTTCATACTCGTATTATTAGGACGTCCAAAGCTTATAATGTATGTAATTTTTGTTCAATATAAAAATTGGAACTAAAATTCAGAATAATACAGCAGGTATGGTTTTAAGTGATAATTAATCACCAAGTATTTTTTTGTCAAGCAGCGTATCATGTAAATGCATTTAAAAGTAAAAATAACAGCAGACTCGCCCCGGCAACGACCTCTGCAGACAAATTGCGTAGGCGACAGCACGCTGGATCCGTTGCAGGGCCAGACGTCGATATTGCAGGAATTTCCGGAAGAGCGCCAAGAGGACATCGAACGACCTGCGGTTACGTGTACTGAACAACTTGGTCTTGTGGCACCTAAGAATGACAAGTAAAGAGCTCGTACTCATAAAAACGAGAGCTAAAGACATGAGAATATAGCTTAGTGTGGTATTCAATTATTTAGGAAAATCGAATTCTATAATCTTTGGAAGTTTACTACATTTGGAAGTAAATTGAGATAGTTTTTTTTTGTAGCTTCCTAAGAAATGTGCTGAGCGGTTATGATCAGACAATTCGTTTCAAGACGTTCATTGAGTTGCTAAGCAACGCGCGTCTCAAATACGATGTGAAAGAGTGTGACGACCAATCGTGTGCAAAGAAAACTCCAAATTATATTATGAACTAACAGGTGACTCGATGCTGATATGAGGGATCTGTTTGATGCGTAGAAGCAGCAGCACGCAAGCAGCGTCCAAACTCATGTGATATTGATTTAGGCCTTCATTCTCAAGTACTGTTTTGATGTCACACACCGTTTCCAAGGATATATATTATTTTTCTATTAGAACCTATTCTATTTAACATTCAATCGATTACAAGAAAAATATCTCAAACAAATGGCGGAATGAAACAGTTTTTCCTATTCTCAAAAGCGCTGCCATATCCACTGTTCTGAAGCATCGACTGCGATTAGCGGATGCCGAGCTGAAATTATTTATAATCATTGACCATGAACACTGAACAGACTACTCTTACGTTTTATTTCAACAAAGAAGCTTGAAATATTTTCTTTTTGATTTATGAAAATATTGCTAGGAACTTTACCGGGTATTGTTCCGTTTAAATAATTCGTTGCCACACACAAGTCCAGATAAGCTCGACGAAACTTTTTGAGTGGGCAAACGCCTAGCAACATTGATACCATTAGGGAACCTATCAAATCAAATTTTATATCAGCTGTTCATGGAGCAGGTAAAGATTAGTGGGTGATCGCAGACTTAGAAAACATCCGCAAACAACCCAACCTTGTTCATAAATTACGCATTGAAAGTACGTATATGGTTGGAAGTATAGCATCACCCTAGTATATATGGTAATGGTGGCACTACTCGCACCTGTAAGCATATCACATCAGCCTTCAAACGCCTGTCCAGGATAAGCTTTAGGCCTCGCTACAGCATGACCAGCAGTCTTACTGAAGGCTAAGGAATACAGAGACTAGGGCCACAAGGATGCCTATTAAGTTCAATACAATAGCATTGTTTAGAGCTACTTAATGAATCAATTTAAGCCTTGCATGATCAAAGAGCGTCATGACGTTGCACTTCTCATGAAAAGCTGTCGGCACCTTGATGCTTATCTTGAATATCTGGAATAGGTGCGTCACTGGCGTGTGTGGCCGCTGTTTTCAATTATCTGTACTTGTGTAGCTACGTCGTTTGCTAAAATCCAGTTGCAGGGATATAATCTATCAAAAGTCTAAATTCATCGATTAGACTATGTCCTTCTCATTCAATTTAACGCAGATATTTACCATTAACTGATGAGGAATCATACCCAGTTTTAATTCTTCCTGTGTATCAGATGCAGAAGAAATGATAGTAATTTACTTGTAGTATATCGGACGCACCCAAATAAGGCAGGGTTTCCGATGCATGGCTCACAGCCCCTCACGACCGAACCTTTCCCGCTGCAGAGCCTTGCCTCTTCACGCACCTCCTAGACTCTCAACGCGTTCACTTTTCTTATTACTTACTAGCTTGTAATTGTGTGATATTTCCCTAATCAGAATATCTTGCCGAAAATATCCTTCGATATAGAGAGAAATTATTGATTAGAAATAATTTCTAATTAATAATCTTAGAAATATTATTATTTCGAAATTAAATTTGTACGATGATTTTCATTCCATAGAATGTTTAAATGATAATACATCAACGATTCGAATTTTGGAGTTTCTATCACTTAGTTCAGACATCCTCTTGTATTTCGTTGTGCGTTCTCATCCTGTCGATATCAGAAGAAATTTCCGTTCCCAATAAAAATAGAACAAGTGATAACACCCGTTTCTCTGAAAGAACCTGCTGATAAACGGGAAATAACTTTATTAGTTTTATCATTGATACTTGAGGAAATTATCACAATAAGTTTACATTGATGAAAGGTGGCGGAGGCGGGAGTCAGCGCCGCTGAAGCGAGTAGCGACCGCTCAGTCTGAAGGAAGCTCTGGTCGCATGTGGTCATGTGCCGCTCTCCATTTGGTCTTCTCAGAAAGCTGACTTCGATACCCTGTAGAAATTCCGTGCCGATTAGCTAGATGTTATTTTAGTTTTTTTTATCAAGTGTTCCATTTAATTGCTGTCATGCTATTAAAACTTTTTTGAAGAAATAATTTTCAAGTAATTCATACATGTCTTGATGGAAGCAAATCCTACAAATTTCAAGAACGTATAAACATTCTTCTTGTTGGAAGGAAACGGAAGGTGAGTGTTCAATTTTGCTTGCTAATAAACGCCCATCGCAGTTATGCAATGGCCATGTATGATTTTGATTGCTTTAATGTTTAGATATATCATATATCCGTATTTAGTTGTGATAATTCATTTGCTTAAAAAAGTTTCGTTGGTGTGCTTTTATTTTTGAGACTCAGGATAAACAGGAGGGAAAGTTTTTACCACCTTAGGTTAACCTGTCCTTATGGGCCTGCGCATAATGGTACGCGCCGGGTGATAATGATAAGCGAGAGAATTTCCGGCCGCATAATTCATCGTCGCAATTTATGCTGACCACGAATAAGTCATTAATTATTTAATTCATTTTCATGCAATTCCATAATCATGCGCATGGCCGCACAACCTCTCGGGCACGCACCGGCGCTGTCGTAAAATGTTGTTGGCGCGCGGATTGTTCGTGTTTACGACAAGAATTTGCATCTCCAAGTCAGGCAAAAAAATTTATTCTGCTGTTTCATTCTCTTAAAATAACCGAAGTAGACAGTTGGATTTCTGCAAAGAATTGTTTTCTGCACGATGTGAAAATTGGGTGGAGTTTTCACATTCCTAAAAATAGATAAAAACAACAAACAAATTTTTTCCCTAAATAAGTTGTTTACGAAATGTGTTTTTGTTTTTTTTAATGACTCGACGACCCTTCTATAATTACAGATTACATTTTCATATATTTTTAATATCAAAAATTCTACAAATTCGGTAGTTTACATCATACGCTTGTTGAATTCGCAAGCACATTGCAATGCTGTGCTGCTATCGCCATTGCAGTCCGCTTAAAATTTTTCATTGTAGCGGAAAAACCGCGACATCCCTGGAGCAGCGGCTAGGCGGCCGAGCGTTGCTGAGTCGGCAGGTGCCCTAGAACGCAGCCAATAACAGCTTATGTTGCGGCCCACGCAACAGCTCGCGCAATAGACCATGCAACAGCCCAAGCAATAGGCCATGCAACAGCTTACGCAGTAGGGTACGCAACAGCTCACGCAACAGCCCACACAATAGGCCATGTTGCATTCCGTGCAACAGCCCACCTAACAGCCCGCGCAATAGGCCATGCAATAGGCCATGCAACAGCCCACGCAATAGCCCACGCAATAGGCCACGCAAGAGCCCAAACCTTCCTTAGCTGCTGAAACATAGAGCGTGTGATGCTGTCGGGACGTTCGCTATCTTAGTGAATATTTCCTTAAACTAGTAAATTTATTGGCGTTTAAAATCTAGCACTAAGTAAAATTGATGCGAATTAGTATCAAATTTATTGGCGCTTAAAATTTATTAATAAATCAAATAATTCGAGTACTTGTATCTAATTACTGATATAAGGTATTGTATGTCTTCCGAAATTGACTACGCAAATTGTCTGTCGTTTAGGTCCTAATTACGTCTAACAAGCCGTGATATGGTCTGCTTGCTTCTAATTAACCCACTACCGCCTTGTGTCACTCTCCGGGAACATAATTTCAACTTAAATTATACGTAAACTATTGAGTATAGGCTGTATAGCTACTTGAAGACGTCTGTACGCAACAGAGAACATTTTAAAGTTATCGTACGTGGCGGCAACCATCAGTGCTAGTCAACTTGCGTTCACTAGAACGTTTCCTTTTTAGGAAGTACTTAGGCTTGTGACAATATTGCTCCGGTTACTCATGTCAGGCGGTAGAGAGTTAACTATAAATAGGATTCGAAGCCAAAGCGACAAAAAAAACTGAAAAATCGACGAATGATAAAAATTACGTTATAAAGCGATATTTCACAGTTGAACTTGTCCACAACTGCGCATCGAATATGTGAATACCTCCCGACACAGCATCGCAGGTCGAGCACGACGAGTCACTCTCTGGAAAATGACAATGCCATAACGTTTGATCCCGCACGGCAGCAATTGTAGTATTGATTATAGTCCAAGTCTCATTACGGCAGGGCCTCAAGTTACTTAACTTCAACTCACTAATTCCTTAGACAATAAAGTTACAACTAATTAAGGATCCGTCGGCGCAGAAGTCCGTCTGTATTGATTCTCTTTCCAGCATTTGTGTTACATCTCGCATTAACAAACATCAATTACTTTATGAAAAAGATCATATTATACTTTCTTTACAAAATTGGCGTCACCTTCCCGTTGATAAATAGTTGAATTTTATTTCATTTTAATATGATGTTATCAACCACGATTTTCTATTATCGTTTGTCCCAAAATGTCATTTTTTCAGAGTCCTTACAATTTTTGCTTAACCGTTTATTTCAATGAAATAATCTCACGACTATAACGCATTTCATAACAAGTGAGGTATCGTTAGCAACAAGTTCTTCCCAAGTCACAAGTAATGGCTGATGAAGCATTTACTGAAGTGCCCCTCTCAATAACTGCGCCTACTTTGCCTATTGCTATCGTATATCCACTTGACTCGCTCCCTCAGCGACTCGTTCATCTCCTACTTCCTACATAAATCCTGGACTGGTACCCTACGTTTCTCTGTTCATACATAAATCCTGAACCGTTCAGCCACTTTTCTCTGCCTCTTGCACTGTAATGTTCAGCATCAGTCTTCCAAAAAGCAGCGTTCATGTCTTCACTTGCGTTAAGTTTATCCTTAAACTTCGCTGACATGAACCTCAAGCTTTCTCGCAATGCATCGTTCGCTCAACATAAAAGATCTCATGATTTTTTTCCCAAGTGGAACAACCAGCGTCTAAAATGAGCAGTTAAAGGAATGGATGTTTTCCCCTGAAAGATTTTTTTAAGTAGTAGGCAAGTTAAAATGAGACCGGCGCACCTTCCATTTCCGTTAGAAAACTTTTTGGCTCTAAACGATTATCTTCAGAAACCTGGCTGCGACTTTTATTTCATAGAAGACTCTGTTAATTCTATATTTGCATGAATTTGTAACTTATCACGGTACGCATAAAACTCATAATAATGTCATCTTCAAACAAGTTTTTCTTATAATCATTCATAAATTAAATGAAAATGTCACCCTTGTCACATAACAATCACAAGCAAAATGATTATTCCGGCTCTATTTGAAATTAACCAATCAAATCCTTACCATTCATATCCGAAAAAAAAACTGAGACTTGAATTCATCGGCAATTTGGACACGCAATCGTATTAACACTCCAATAATTCTATGAATAATTATTATAAGGCAACTCCTTATCACTGATAACAGAGATCAGTTGACTCATGCACGACGTCACTCATACGACGATGAGTGCGTGGGGCAGGGCTGACTCATATGAGTGACGTGACCGCTGCGTCGCCTGGATGTGACGTCACGAGTCTAGCTTCCTGCGTAACCAATACGCTTCATACTACGTCACTGATGAACGATATCCTGATTATGCTTCATAATACGTCACTGATTAACGATATCCTGATTACGCTTCATACCACGTCACTGATGAACGATATCCTGATTACGCTTTATAATACGTCACTGCTCAACGATATCCTGATTACGCTTCATAATACGTCACTGATTAACGATATCCTGATTATGCTTCATAATACGTCACTGATGAACGATATCCTGATTATGCTTCATAATACGTCACTGATGAACGATATCCTGATTACGCTTCATAATACGTCACTGCTCAACGATATCCTGATTACGCTTCATAATACGTCACTGATTAACGATATCCTGATTATGCTTCATAATACGTCACTGATCAACGATATCCTGATTATGCTTCATACTACGTCACTGATGAACGATATCCTGGTATATGGTGCACTGCTGCATCATCATGACAATCATCAGTTATGCCTCAGGGATCCTGGTATATGTGAGATACCAGGTCGCAGTACAACGGGTGTCTCGCGGCACTACACTCGTATTTGTATCAAAATTCCTGAGACCTTCTGAGTTGCATCTCAGGCCTAGCGCTTCTAAGACATCAATTATGTTTTTGAATTTGTTCTGTTGTATCAGCTGCAAATATTAGTGTCATTTTGTCTATGGGTATCAATGGCACCGATGCACGTTCAAGATTTTAAGTGCAACGCGATAGCTTCCTTGCAACCTTATCCTATTCAATTCTCCCGCTGAATTTTATTGGATGAAGCGGACAATACTTTACTTGGCCATAGAAAGACAATGATTAGGTTTTTGACATTTACCGATGCTCGTGCTCAAAGGCATTGATCGTAATAGGTCAACGGCAGAGCTATTTATGGACCGCCCTAAAGTCTACGGTGATTTGTTAACTTTTTCACAACTCGACTGCTTCTTCACGTACGAGCTTGTCAGGAGATAAACAGATGAACATCAAGAGTTTGCGACGAAAATTCGTTTACATCATCGAAAAATTTACAAGCAAGGATTATTTTCCAGTTTGAAAAAGATAAATTTTATTCATTACGGTTTTCTCTTAGACATCTCTACATTTATTAAAAAAGACAGTTTTCATATTTTTGTAACACAAAACATGGATTCAGTTGAACTTATTGAGCCGAACCAGTTACATTAGCCACTAAAATAAAACAGGAGCATCAGTGGCCACCGAGTCTCTAATGCGCTTAAACTCGCTACCACTGTTTCATTAATTACAATGCATTTATTAAATATTATACATCCGCGTCCGGAATTTAATTGTGATATGACAAATTTCCTGCTGTCTTATTGTAAAGCGAAAGTTTGGTTTACAATTTACCTTCAATAGAATGCAATCACATTACAAATGAGGATTCGTACCCTCGATTGAAGTCTATTGATCCTCGGACTGTCGAGGGGATTTTATCAAGAATTGTATGGAGGCTTGGATGCGTTGAAGGTCGCTGAGTGTGTCACCTATAGAGGCCTAGAACATCAATTCCTAGAATGCTAGAGCACAGATCTATAATGCCGGGCGATCTAGGGCAGCCCTAGCGATGCTGGTCATGATTTCATTCAGCTACGTTGGTCACATCAAAAATGGGTTTCTGAATGATTGTGAAGTGGATGATGATAACAAGAAGATTTTGGTGAATCAGTTCCGGTTATAGGATCCTCGATTTATAAGTGAATATTCCTAACATTCAGGTTGCCAGACATTTCATCTCACAATAGTTATAAATTTTTATATTATTCGATAAGAGATGTTAGGCTTTTCTTGATTAAATCGACGAGGACTTTGTAAGGAATTTACACGAATATAATCGCTGATAAACTTTATTTGAGAATCCACAGGATAAATCTTCGAAGGTTTTTGAAGGCAAAAGAATTGAGAACTGATGAAGCAGTGGAGCAACTGCAACCAGAGAAAGAATACAGTCTGATTAACTGATAAACTTAGTTTCAAGGATGCTTTATGTGATCATATTCTGTATTCCAATTTATCGACATATGATTTGACAGTGAATTTGATTCCCAGCATTAACCTTGCGAAACTAAATACGGCAGCACGCAGCAGCAAACAGACGAGGCGTTCCGTACGACAAAGTTCCCGCAGAATGGGTGACGTGTGATGCGAGTCGTTATACTGTAACGTAACAAAAAGAACTTCTTGAATTACATTAAAATACAATGGGCTTCTTAATTGAACAATATGTCATATATAATCGTATATATAGTTAATTGCGAACAAGTATTGATTAACCAACCTTCTGAATTATTGCCGATGGCTCCATTTAGAAGTGGCACAGATGCCATTCAGAGGTTTGATTTCGATACAATGTGCAATGGTTAGTAATAGGTTGGCCCAACTCAGCTAATTTAGTAAATAAGTTAATTAGTAATAAGGTTAAGGTTAAGGTTTTAGGCCAGAAATAAGGCCAAAGTGCTAATGCGTCATAGACGACTTTGCAATGTTGGGTCCAACCAAAGAAGTGAATTAGCATGCATTAACAGGACTAGGGGCCCATTCCATGCATTAAATCAAGTTAATCAAGAGAGAAAATGCACATATTATGCTGTACATTATACAGCAATCTAGAATGCACAATCTGTCACCTCTTTCCAAGCTTCTTTTAACTGTTAATTCCTTTTCCTAGAAGTTAACAACTATTCAAACTTAATCTTCATAGTCTTCCTTAAATTAAAACGGAACAGAATTTCTTATAACTTATTGGTAAAAAAGGACATTCCATAAAGTACGTTCTTATTTATTAATCACCCTTTCATAATTACTATCCCCGTACGTTTACATTGCTGTCAAGACTTTTGATATTCTCCTACATATTTTAATATTCATTTTGAGCTTCAAACAGCACAGGTGATTTTCCCCGTCTCAAAAACAATAAAAAATATATGTATGTAGACCTCGTTCGTCTGCGATATATTGGCCGACAATTTCCTTTATTTCGTCCTCGCCCTCACAAGAGTTGCCAGTCTTTTTCTCAACCTTGATTGGCTGGTCAATTTGCTCGCCTTTTGCTCACCCTGGATTGATTGCACGCTCGAGTTTCTTCTATTGCTTTAGTTTCCTTGATTAATGTCAACAGAAACAATTTATTTTGCTCACGGGAATGTACCTTTTTAACTGGGAAAAAATTCCACTCAGGATGAAATAATGCCCGATGAATGATATATTCTTAAAATTAAGTTAAATACTTCGTTTTCCATTATATGGTTGCATTAACAATGTCCAGCAATTTTCATCACGTTTATGGATGAAAATTCAAATGAAGAGAGCCATTAATTCTGAAACATTTCTTATGTCACATCACCTTTAATGTCATTAAAGTAGAAGCAATATTTCCGGCTGCAATGTCGAGAAAATTAATAACCTTATAGAAGTAGATCTCGTCAGGTTTGCATTGTGTCTCTTTCAGTTAATATGTGATTGGGTTGTAAAATGAATTTCAAACTATCTTTATCTTCACCATATTCATTGATAGTTCGGAAAATTTCCGGTTATTTATCTGTCAAAGAAACATGTATACAGTTTGACAACGTCATAGATAGAATACAAACTTATGATGTATAATAAATTATTATTTTAGTTTTATGTCATCTATTATATAAATGAAAAACTGGTGGACAACTATGTCAGTTCCCCGCAATTCATTTAAAAGCGTGGGAAGTTACGACGCTATCGAGTCATGTAAGTGCAATTTCTTTGCAATTGTTTCCTCATAAATCTTCAAATTGTTGCGAATAATGGCTGTCGCGCGGCGCCCCTCGGTCGTGCCAGTACCGTACTCAAGTGTGTTGTAATGCTTCCCTCATTTTTTCGCAATTCCGAGGGCACGGATCTTCTTCCGCTATATAGCGAAGTGGAAGCAGCACCGCGTGCGGGCGAGATAAGGGTCTATAAAAACTTTCTCAGGGCTAATGGATACTCAAGAGTCTCGTTATGAGCAGCATCACCAAGTTATAGGTAACTGGAGAGCATATATGAAAGTCAGGATACGACCGTGCAGGTCATGACACTTACCGGTCTACGAGCCTCTCATGGCAACGTCTCGAGAATTTGTCCGCAGACTTCGCAAGTTTAGAACTGTGATGTGATGAGATTGAAGTCCAATAAACCTATTGGCTACGGCGGATTCTCCCGAAAACTATTTTATATTTTAAGACTCAAACTGTGGGAATGTGCAATGGCTATATGCAATTTTGCGAAATTATACGTTATTTGGGTGGTAGGACTTAGAACTCGCTACTCATAATATCATTATTATAATGTTGTAATTGAACATTAAGTTCTGAGTAATTTTCCTGGTCATAGGTGTAACATCGATCGTGTGTGTTGCTCAAAATAAGAGCATTGCGGTGTAATAAATTGCTGAAAATAGATATGTTTCGTCGGTGACGTGTTGGATTCGAAAATATTTGAATCAATTAATATTTTGGATCCAAATTCTTGTAAAATGTTCTTTAGTTAAATGAAACTTTATCTATTTTACGTTAAAGTTTATGCAGACGGTTTCAAACTCAACGCCGTGCCTGGTACTGTTGAAATTTGAAGATGAAAAATAATCTGATCGGTGTATAGTTAATTACATTGGAGAATGCTAACTGATTTTGTGACCTTATTTTGAATTTTTATTGCATATGGAAGAAACTGCGACATGATAATATGAAAAGTACGATTGTAAAAAAAATCATCGAGCTGAAAAATGTTTCAGCAGCCTCTCCGAACTTCACACTCCAGTTTAACTTCAAACAGACTCTCCTCGCGCTTTTGTACCTCTGCTCAAATTCAATTTTAGGAAGACATTGATATGAACGGCAAACTCCGACGAAATTCCACTTGAACCTTTCGATATTCGCTCACACTTCAAGTAAGATTTGACGCGAACAAGCTGCCGACTCAAGCCCTATATATCTCAATTGCCATCTTTATAAACGCTATTATAAACATTTATGAGATAATAAATAAGAGGCGACGTTGGAACTCAGTCGTGATGCAGCAATTATGAATTCAGCTTTATGTTTCACCGCCAAACCAGTCACTTGTTGATGCATGTCATTGATAGAAACGTATCAGACTGATCATATGCAAACGTACATAGTATCGGGTGATTTAATTGTCAATAGCATAGCAAAATAATAGTTCTTACTTCTGCTTAATTCATTCATTATCTATTAATACATAGTATATTTTTAGTTATTCAATTTATTAATAAAAATGCCTATATTTGGATTCACTTAATGACCTTAAATTTAATGTAGCCATTCAAATAATTTCGAATAATTTCAAAGATTACCAAGTACATAACTCAATTTCGAATCTTTTCGTAACAATCTCTATTGTAACTTTTTTATCGTCATTAATAATGTCAACTAAATGCTGAGCTTGCTACTTTGAAACATAATTATATGTGCAATACCTCAAAGTTCTATTTCTCTTGCAGACATGCAGCCAACGCCAGCCTTGCCGCTTGCTTTCTCATGTCGAGAGAACTTCATGAAAAGAACTCGCAAAGTTTCCAGCAACTCCGACTGCTGTTGTTCCTTCCCTGAGAACAACAACTGCATCGATATCCTCCTTGATGTACATTCTCCGAGGACAATTAACGACCCTAATGGCGACATTCGGCGTGACATTATTGCCTGTAACCGATCTCACAGTTCCAGGGATCTAAATTATACTTCCCATGAACTAGAATTTAGTTGTAGTGAAGCATTAACTTTTAATCCAGCTAATACTGGATGTGACATGAGCCACAAAACTGAACCTGAATGGCGTTCTAAACCTTTACTTCTAAGTTACGTTTACCGAAATTTTTATAAACACCGTCCAGAGACGAGATTCCTATATAATTTTAATTTGTTTATAATTTCTTTCTTAATTTTTATATCTCTAAATCTAGTTACTACTAATTCGGAAGAAATTTTAACTCTAAGTCGGAACCCTTCGCAGCTTATCTTTAATATTAATAACACATCGGCGCTTCATGATGGCCATCGCAATCGAAACGCAAGCGCCAAGGTCAACATCTCGGAGTTGTACTTTCTCCATCCATTTTCATCTCATGATGATCGCAGTAAAATATCGCTACACAGAATGGACCATGTTCTTGATTATGAAAACGATGAGTATACTCATGAGAAACATTTGGTCCGTCGTTCTGGACGTGATGTAAGCAGCAAGCACAATTCTTTACGCAGCCATCATCGCAAGCGAAGACTTCACGAGGACCACAGACGCCGTGGCGACCTCTGGCCCCATGGCAACCATCGTCCCTACGCGATTTACGGACTCCAAATGCCCCGCACAAATCATGAACATCTGGAGCCTCAAGAACATCAGGAGCTTCATGATAGCGATGAAATTAATGAATTGCATGAGGTTGATGGGTATCAAGGGCCTTACACAAGCCACCAAAATCAAGGAACATCCGAAATTCGGCGAAATCGCAATAACTACAACAGCCGTGAACGTGAAGGCCTCTTTGAGAGCCGAAGACTACGGAAGGAGCACCCGGTTCCTGTAGCCGAAGAGGTGGCCAAAGCTCCTCCTGGCAAGCATTTCACATGGAAGTCCACGTGGCAGCAAGGCAAGAAGATTTCCGTCCTCTCTATTGAGTGAGTAGAGCTGTTGTTTCTTTATATATGTAAAGGTTTGTTATTGGACTACAGAATTTACTAATTGACCTATTATGTTTGAAACAATCAAATTTTATAGATCAATGAAAATCGGCAAAATATGAAAAAAGCTCAAATTTTGGTTTGCGAGGTTAAATTTTCTCACTTTTTTTTATTATTTACTTAGTTTATTCTCTAGGAATAAAAACGAGCGTCTCCTATAATACCTCGCTTAAAAACATGTTTCTCTCACTTCGTATCAGAAGTAAGCACTTCAGGCATAATTACCTATACGAGTTGAAGTCAAATTATTCATCGGAAGGAAATCATTATCTCTTGACCCCAGAACCGACATCTGTTTCAGACCAGACGGGCAGCGAGACCGGCGAAGTCTGGCCGCGCGTCTGCAGGCTCAAGGCCTCCACAGGCCTCGACACATGGCAACCACACATGACCAGGACCTCAATGGCAATCCCCACATGAAGATTACTTCTCCCAGTCATCTACACGACAGAAACTCCGGCACTACTCCTGGCGACGGACGTGCGCAGTCATCGGTCTCTGAACAACGCGGGCTCCGCTCCAATCATAAAAGAAAACAAAAAGGCGAGAACAGGCCTCAGAAACTGGGGTCGCATTTGGATTCTACTAAAGGGGATTATGAATTAACCAGTGAATATAATGAACAAGATGCGAATTATTCTCCGAGAGATGCTACACTGCAAGCTCAAGATACTCTGGATAGACGTTCGAGGAATTCTCAGAATGCACAAGAATCCTCATTTTTATTGAAGCAGAAGAAAATCTCGCTGCCAAGTTCCGATCAAAAAAATGAATTTAATTACAAAAAGCAATTAGGTAGTCAAGAGCTTACCGCGGGGCTAGAATTCGAGAAAAATTTGCTAGAGCGAGAAATCCAACGACTCGAAGACCTAGACGAAGATAGAAAAGTGATCGAAAAGGATTTGGAAGCGATCGAAGAAGACTTAGAAGAGATTTTGAATCGCGAGCGAAGAAGCTCAGTAAATAGACGTGAACGGATCTTGAGAAGACGAGAGAGACGAAAATTGAGGAGGGAAGAGCGAAAACGCAGAAGGAAGATGAGAGAGCGTGAAAGAAGACGCAAGAATCCTCTAGCCGGTCTCGACAATAACGGTAGTATAGACAACAGCGATGCTGACGTGGCGGTCGATGAAACTACAGCAATTAGAAACGAGTTGGCAGAAGCAGAACGACGAAAATTGCGCAGCGATCGCCGACGAAGAAGAATTGCACAGAGGAGAGCAAGGAGAAGAGAAAGGAGGATGCAACGCAGGCTGAGAAAACGAAAGAAAATGTGGAATAGCTCATCTGAATCCAACATGGTCATCGATATTGTCCAGTTTGAGCAGGACAGCACGAATATGCGTGAGTTGAGATTTCTAAATTTGTACATTAATTTGAGCTGTGTTCACTGTTCAGAGTTTTCTAACTTGAGCTTATTGGCCGGTGTAAGTAAATCGAAATGTAAACTCCGTCAAGCGCTCATAAATATTTGATTTTTGAAATCTCGTTTATTTGATGGCTTAAAAATTAATAAATAAATAAAAGTAATAAAAAATTAGCCAAAAGAAATTGATTTTGGTGGCTTAATTCACAAGTTCATATGTGCTGCGAGTTTTGTAGCCATTATTAATTTCTAATACATGTTATCAATTTTTTTCTACTGTGATCTTTTCTGGAATTATCAAGTTTCTGGTACTAATGGCTTCCTTTGACAGTACACACAATAAGCGTGATCTTGTCTCATCTGTTATGCAGCACTATTATTCTAGTAACTTTGCTCGTGCAGTTCTAGGGCACAACGCTTGTCAGTACCGCGACCTGATGCTGTGCGCCAGGGAGACGGGACTCGTGTCGCACTCTGCCTCCTCCGTATACTCCCTGCAGACAGAGCCTCGCTGCATGCAGAGGAAGGTAGGTTCGCATCATAAATGTCTCTTTTCCTAGTGAGTCTCATTGTAAATATATAATTACAACTTCGTTGTTTCGTCTATTGAATTTTACATTGGATCCGGCGTTTTTATTTTTTATTTTGTCCGCTTGCTGGCGAGGTCGGAACTTTCATATTATTATTGCTATGGATTAATGAATAACTTGTTTGTTTGATAACAGAACTTTTTGGAATGCATGGAGCGGCAAAGGAACGATAGCAGTCACTGCAGCAGCTCAACCAAAGCTCTGGGCGATCTCAAAAGCCTACGTAAGCATCTCCGTTCAGCGATGTTCTCGAACTCCTCCTGCCTCATCGCTGCTTCCATCCACGGCTGATAAATTTCTCCATTGTACAGCTGGTGCAGTCATTACTCGTAGTATTTCACTGTAGTGGATGCGTGTTTTACATGTAAATTGTGAACAGGATCTATTTATTAATTATACCTAGAATATCAGCTTCGTCTTTGCTAGTTCATGTTAACTCAAAGTTTGTGTACCCAAATGTTGATGCAATGAAGCTTTTTTTGAATTTTGGTTACTGTCTAGAGCAGTAAGAGAGTCAATAAAGAGACTAGTAATATTTTGGTGGTTCAAGTTTCAATGTATTTATTTCGAAAACTCCAAGGACTCATCTTTTAATGCATTGTAGGTTGTGACGATTGCAAGACCGGCGTGAAATAATAGCATAACATTTTGCTGTGGAATTAAATTTTACTGCTGATAACGCAGCTGAAATTTCAGGAAAACGTATTTTTGTGTACGGTAGTGCTACGGATTAGAATGCACTATATGCTAGTGCTACTATGATATTTATTAAGGCGTTTCATTTCTGTCTTGTAGTGTTCGTTGCTGTTATTTAAATTTTTATTGTACTCAGTGTATGACTTCCATTGAATACTATAATAGATAATAAAATGACTGACAGTAATTTTTTCTGTGCAAATTGTATCCTCAACATGAGATTCAGTCCAGAGTCCATTATGAATTAAAATTTTTGAGGTAAAGGCTGAAATGCATTATTTAAATTTGAGAATGGCCTGTAAACCGGACGTGTTTTTTTATCTATCTACACTTCGAGTTGCAGCTGCTGAAGGAGTTTTTTAACATGCATTGAAGGTATGGGTTTTCTAAAAAAATAAACCTAAGTAATAATGAATAATTGGAATATAAAATTTAGAAATTTTTAGGCTGAGTTCTGTCAGTTATTTTCGTATTATTACGCAAGACAAAAAGAAAAGTTTAAATTTTCTCAAATTATATTATATTCGAATCATAGGTATTTTTTTAATTTCAATATCTAGAAAATCGCAATCTGAGTTTTAGGAAATTTGTTATTGCCAATCCGGTTGAATTTTCTAATTTCGGTGGGGATGCCTGCCGAAGACGGGTTCCGCCGTCACGGGTGGAAAGCTACGTAGAAGTCAGCATAGCCAAAGTCCACAGTGAGTGAGATTCATATACCTTCCCGATCGTTATCATGCCTGAGGGCATAGTAGCCTGCACTATAACGTGCCTAATGCCATAGTGGCCATTTCCCTTCATGGAAGTGAGTACAGAGTAAATAGGCCAAATAGCATCAAGCCATTGCAACAACAGCCGTGGACGGTCAACGGTGGTCAAAGCGCCAAACTGCTTTAACTGCAGCGTGGCTGTACTTCACGCAGGACGCAGCCAGGCATTTTCACGGCTTTTGACACAGAGCACCCACCACAACAGCGCCGTTCCGTCACAGGCAGTCAGGCACTGTTTCACTGCGCTGGCATACCGCGTACAACTGGCCCGACTGTCTGGCTGGAGCGCAGCAGGCCCTATTCCCTACCTACAACCTACAGGCTACAATGCCTGACGGTGACCCTGACCACCCTTTACTGTTAGCCAGAGACTAGAGTGGTCTGTGGAGTGTGGCTCAGCGGTTAAGACTTACGGTACAAGTGAGAAGCAGAAAGGTTGGTGTGGAGTAAAAATCTGTTGAGCAGAGCCAGATTACCGTTGACTATTGGATGTAGTGGTTTGTGGAGTAAGGCAGCACTGACTTAAAGTTGGTGTGGTGATATGAGTCACTTACAGTTACACACAGCTCATTGATCTGAGGCTATGTCATGTGTAGATATTGCATTTGCACCATTGCACGTAGACTGTTTATTGCATGCTGATGGTTGTTGTTAGGCCTGGGGCCTGTTTAAGTCAATTTTGTTCATTCAATTTATTCTTCTTTTAGTAGAATTACTATTAATTTTTGTAAAAATTTTTCTTTTTTCTCCTAGCTTACGTTCATAGAAAACTTTTTACCAAAAATGTTGTTAAGACAGAATCGTCATGAAGAATTCCTATGACGTCATTATATGTTTTACTTGAAAATTCTGATTTCAGGTGATGAATTTCACTTATATCAAAGTAGCATGAACACAAATCTAGTAAGCAAAATTAGCAATCAATGTCAAGTGACTTTGCGTTTGCAAAGTGACTTTTCGGTCAGAACGCCTGGACTGACCAATTTTTTTAGTCATATTTCTAACTGAAATAAAATTTATTTAATGAGTATGTATGATAGGAGAGATACTCTGAAGTAATTCAATTTTAAAGCTTTGAAATACATGCAGAAACATTAAGTTTTAATATTTTTTTGGCATTCAATGACTCAAAACCTGACTTCAGTGAGTCTATTTGTTTCGACAAGATTCAAATTTTCATCATGTACCCACAGTTGCTGTGGCTACAGCTTCAACAAAATCCCATGCAGTTGTAGAGCTGCATGAACAAATCTCTTATGCAGCAATAATTGCCAAACAACACACACATAAGTCATGTTGCTGGACTTTGGGTGGGCAGGACTTTGGCACAACAGGGAAAATCAGCTGTAATTGCAGAGAAAGCACATATCTGAATTATATACATTCTTGAAAGTAGCCAGTAAATTTTAGGATTCAAAGTTTCTTATTTACTTGAGTTGTTTCCAAATGACATAAACAAGATGGCTTTCTCCCTTGGGGCTCTGAGGACAATAATGTTGTGGGACTGTGGGATTTTCAAACATTTCATTCATTCATTTTATTTGTGGAATTTTCAAACTGCACTATGAAAGCTTAATTCAAGCAATACATGTGGAAGCTTTGGTAGTTGAGTTGAAATGCAGGGATAGAGAGAAAAATGGGGAAATTGAGAGCCTTGCTTTGGTCAGTATCACTGTCAGTTCAGTTTATGGTTAATCAATTAATTGCTATTAAGTTCCCCAATGTATAACATTGAAAGAATTGTTCAATATTGCCTATCCAAATATTCATCAATCAGCATTTTATAAGCCCTAATTTTATGTATCGATAGAAAATTAGAAAATATATTAATATACAAATTTTTACTGACATAATGGAATTTTTTTCCAGCATTTCAGATTACAGATCATCCTTATTATTTTCAAAATGTTAGATGAACCTTATCAGTCAGCTGAGGCCTTGGCAGAAAACCACTCAACTATTCCAAATGAACCATCTTCATCTGCTCCCAAAGATGAGAAAGTCACCAATCTAAATGCTGAAAGTTGGAGTAAATCATCTGAAGAAGATAAGCAAGATGCATGCAAACCTCAAGAGTATGTATTATAAATTTAAAGTATATTATATATATATATACAAATACCTATTCAAGTATAAAAATGTAATCTAGTGATTTAATATGTACTCTGACCAAGAATTACAAATTTCTGCCTGCTGTATATTTTTAATTCAATTATTGATATTTTTTCACACAAGTTATTTCTGAGACAAATGACTTAAAAATGATCAAATATGTTTTACTTAATTTGTTATAATATTGATTGTTGATTTTGAGTAGCTACCATGGTTATTAATTTTGGATTTATTTTGTACATTCCTGAATTGTCTATTTTCTAAAAATATCTTGTTTTGAAGCCAGGGATATCCCAATTATAGCTGCAGGGAGTGGAAGATGATATGGATATAGGTAGTGATTTATTCCATTTTAAAAAATAATCCAGATTTCTTGTATTATCTTCTGTAATTATTGACTCATTTTTTATAAACATAAGGATTTAAGTTATTTAAAGTGAAACTTGAGACCGTTGCAAATAATTCTTGATTCTCCTTGACAACAATGATACTGATTTGCTCTCAACTTTAACCCAAGCTCTTATAAATATGATCTAAACCATTTTCAAGTATTTCTAAAGTGTTCCTTAACCAGAATTGTTTCTCAAGGTATGAACTCTCCTCTTATTTTCAGCAGCTAAGTCATTGAAAGAGACATCCTTGCATGCTTGATCTCATAAAATTTAGAATTTGAAAAACAAAAAATTGTTCTTTCAACTGAATTGTTCCTTTGCTGATAACTGCTAAGAACCTAAAATAATATTTTCACCCTTAAGATGAAATGCCGCAAGCAAATTTTATCCCTATCAAAGTATCATTACATAAAGTTCTCCAAATACATTTGAAATATTTAGAAGACCTCCCACCTTTGCTATCAGGAGCACCTCTCAAATCTTACTCTCCAAATATATATAATTTTGATATTAATTTATAAAATCAAAACTGTTACTAAATGTCCTAAATTTTTAAGCCAAATTGTTATGTGAAACCATAAAAGAGATTAAAATTTTTCTCATCAGAATTGTTATTTATTTTTTTAGTTCTATAGTGGCAGAAAATATAATCTTATAGCAGTAAATCTAATATAGATATTATGGGTTGAAACCTATTCTAAATTGTAATTTTTATCAAACTCATCAATAATACTATATTTCAACAATGCTTTCAGTTTTGGGTACGACATGTATCCAGAGAGAAAAGGGGCACGTTTCACTCCAACTTTCACCCAGATACTAAAAGGTCATGGACGTGAAAATTTTGATAGAGCCAAGTGTGAGCGGAAAGTCCTAAGAGCAATTGAGAAATGTAAGTAAATTTATTTGATCATGATGTACAAGCATCTACTGTACTTAAACTACTATATGACATGCAATGTTGACCAACACTTATACATTATTTAGATAAGTTGATAAATTCACAACTTCAGGTACCTTGTTTGATACTTAATAGGTATGTAATTTATATGTATTGAATGACTATTCTACCTATCAATGCTATCTCAGTAATATTAAAAAAATTCATTGTTCTATGTTTAGGCCTTTTACATTTACCTCAAACTCATTAATTGTTCTTTCTTCACTAGATCCTCTTGTTAAAATAATGATGTCTGCCCTGAAATCTTCTGGCTGGTGAGTGAAAATTTGATTCAACAAATTCTGTGTTGTATAAATATGCATGAATTATTACACTAAATATGCTTAATTTAAGATAGGTATGGATTAATATGTAATAGTGTACATGGGTAAAAAGTACTTCTGTAAAATTGTTATTGTACATTTTTAACAAACATTTTTTAGAACATTAAATTTTATAGAAAAATTCAAGTTGTGTCTAAAAGCATCTATATAACATGCCAGTCCAAAATATGAGCTTTAATTTCAATAACTAAAATAAGGACTTGGGCTATGTACTAAATAACTTGTTCTGAAATTTTCCAGTCCTGTTGACATCCAGAGACACATTGCTTGTGAAGTGTGTGATACCTCAGTCACTGGTGGCTATGATGTTGAGAGTAACCAGGTAAAATCAATCAAATAACTATTGTGCACATGTGAAAATTTGTTTATTGGAACATGTTAAATCCGTTAATTATTTTTGCTGCTATTAGCCTGTTGTGACAAGGTGTTGGGCATCAACAAGTTCTGTCTCAAAAAATGCTTAACTTTCATTTCGGCTAGTTTTCTTGCTTTTTGTGGTATCAATTCCTCCCTTAAATATTCAATTGAATTTCCCATTAATTTTTTCTCGCTTAATCTTTTCATTTCATTGAATCTCCATTAATCAACTTCCTTGGCTTCAGATTGTGGTATGCCAGAACATGTGTAAACTGGAAGGACTTGTTGCTGGAGTTTTAACCCACGAGATGATACACATGTTTGACTACTGTAAGCACAAACTGGATTTCAAGAACATAGAACACTTGGCATGCACAGAAATTAGAGCAGCCAACTTAACCCACTGCTCCTTCATGTCAGCAATTGCGCAGAGTGATGCTTCACCTTTCAGGATTGCCAAAACTCATCAGGTAATGAGCCTCACAGTGAGAAATAATAATTATTTTTGCAGGGTATGAAATCTTAAAAATGATTGTAGTCACAATCATAGGATCATGATTTCTACTGTAGTTAGGTGGAGAAATTTGTTCCTTGCCTGTCTGTAAATGGTATGCCTAATAAACAAATGCTTTGCCTCTTGAATGTCATTAAAGCTTTCTATTTGTTAAATAAAAGCTGTTACCCAATGTAGGTATTAGTCGTATTCAATACGAAGATATATTTGATATTTTCATACCATCCTTCAAGTTTGTCTCAATAAATTTTCCTATTTTTGTCCTAATGAATTTTTTTCTGTTCCATATGATTTCATTGATATTTGTACCCATTATTCAGGAATGTGTGAAGACCAAAGCTGCGTGGAGTGTGGAGTCCGTTAGGCATGTGGGCATTGAAGAGGCTAGAAGGATTGTAGATAAAGTCTTTCCTCAGTGTTATGCTGATCTGGAGCCCATCGGTCGACGCGTACGAAGAAATTCAGGTGAAGAAGTCCTAGCATATCAAGAGAAACGCATTTATGGCTACTAAAGAACTATTCATGTACTGAAACAATTTATGTTGCTGAACATTTTTTGAAAACACGTTTTAAGTGCAATTGCCCGATAGAATGTAATTGGTTCCTTGTTTTGAAGTCAACAATTTCATCCATACTTTTCATTAAGAATCGTATACTTCAATGCGCTTTCTGTTTATCGAATATTGCATAACGTTATTATTTTGAACATCGCCTTATTTCTGCATTTACTGATTTATTTAGACTTTTAACTTGTACATTATGTATTGATATTCACCCTCTTCATTAGCCATGTACATAATTTACATTTACGTGCATAGATTCGAGTTAATTTTCAATGGCCCCTTTTGCGTAACTTGAGAATATAAAATTTAATAAATCTCTCGTTTTCTGAGTTTCAACACCAAGCATGAAAACGTGTTGCAATTAGGTAGAATTCATGCTGAATAAGGTGAATTTGTATGAATTCATCGCTAAATATCAACGGAAGTTACATTAGAATGTATAGAAAAGGCTACTAGCAATCTTCATTGTAACATTCGTGCTCATACTCAATCGATAGTCCTAAACACCAAACAAAGATTTGCAGAATTAGATTCAAATGCCCAGCTAAGCAAATGAAATGTGAACCAAATGAAGTGAAGCGGCTAAAACTAAAGATATATCTGTGATTTCTTGCTAATTTTGGAGACTCGGACCGATCTCTTTGTACCTGTTGTTGTACATATGCTGCCTCTTCAATTAGTTTCCCCAATAATTCTCTCTTCTGTTAATGGTACTGTGATGAAAACTTTTAAGCAAAGAAAACCACAGAAATTTATATCATCTTTATAGAAAACGTTTCGGAGTCCAGTTCCATCGTCAGTTCGAAAATTCTAGAACACGGTTAAATCAGTAATTAGTACAGTGACTACAGTCAAGATTACAAAAAAACCTAAACGGCAAAACCTATCTATTTACAATTTCCCTTGACTGTACTAATTACTGATTTATCTGTTTTACTTAATTTTCGAACTGACGATGGAGCTGGACTCCAAAAAGTTATCTATAAAATAGTATGAATATTTGTAGAATTTTCTTTTCTTTCAAGTCTTTATTGAATTTGCGATTCAAGCTAACAAGTGACATCATTACGGTATTGTGATGTGAAGAATGAACTGTACATAAATGTAAGGAATTCAATTTTTCCCATTTTGGAGTAGACGGGATAAGTTGAATTCCTTTTTCCAATGCTACTCGGATTGATCGTGATTCTATCTTCAGTGTTGAATAGTTAGTGTTAATTGTGGATGTCTCAGCAGATCACACTGCTGGAACTGCAGCGAACTCTATACAGAACTTTATGAAAAAAAAACATTTCCCAGTAGTGCCTTGCGCCAGAAGGCCACACTGGTTGGGCTAAAACAGCCGTTGTGAAAGCATTGTGCAGTTTTGTGTGCTCACGAAACAAGGTCGACGATGCTTCTTGTTATTTCACAATCCTACTCAGTCTTTCACCCGCAATATACGTAGGTCAACTAAGTTCTTCAAAGTTCATATTGTTGCTATAATTTCACCAACTGCTATATCAAAGCCATTCTTTTCGATAAAGATTTTATTTTCTTCGTTACTAAGTCTTTGTTTGCTGTAGCATCAACTTGTTTGCATTTGGCAATCAATGCCGCATAGGCCAGTGCTCTCTTGTTGAATTGTTCTTGCCACTGTAAAGCACATGAAGATTATAGAATTTCTTTCCGACGACCGCTGCGTTCTCAAGTTATATGGCTGATCATTAGACTCGTGACCTGTCATCCAAGGCAACCAAAAATTATATCCAAACTTCAGATATGATTATCCAAACTTCAGATATGAGATATGATAAATTGTATAAACAAATTTCCCATTGATTAATATTAAAGTGTGTGATCTGACTTGCAACATAATGATACTTGTATACATTTTTCTAGTGAGTTGAATATCATCAATGGAATATGCGCGTGTTACAAACGTCTCAAAAGAATTTGAGACCGTAAATTCTGCCGGTCTCACTGTAAATATCTAAATTCAGTGAGCAATTAATATCTCCCAAAGTAATGACCTTCATAGTGACAAACCAGAGATTTTTTAGAATCAGTTCATTTTTAATTTCCTCATTTACCCAAGATTTAAACCAATTTCTTATGTATGATACTGCTGGTATCCATGATACTTTACTGGTCTACTTATAGGACCCAAAAATGAACTTGAGGAAGAGTCTAGGTAAAAAACTCTCTGCTTTGCCACTATGATGACCTTAGCTCAATGAAACTTGTACACGTAGGGCATAGTGGCAAACCAGTGATTTTTTAGAATCAGTTCATTTTTAATTTCCTCATTTACTCAAGATTTCAACAGATTTCTTATGTATGATTATTCTGGTATCCAAGATACTTTTTTGGTCTACTTATAGGATTCAAAAATGAACTTGAGGAAGAGTCTAAAAAACTCTCTGCTTTGCCACTATGACGTAGGGTAAACGCGGTATATTCCGACATCGTAGGTAATTCCGTCACTTCTCTAGTTTTTCCTTTATATTAAGCTTTGTTTTAGTTCCATGCGTTCATTCATGGTTAAAATGGTGACGTCATACATTTGCGTGTCGAAATACAGCAAAAACACTAGGTCTTGGCCATCTAGCGGGAAAATATTGAGATCCAAAGAGAGACAATGCATGCCACGTGGTGAGATCATCGAAAAATGTGTCAAATTTGACAGTTGACATGGCTCTACCAAATAGTGAATAACTGTTTTTATAGGAAGAATATTATGGNCAAACACGCTACAATAAGCCGCTATTGTCGCTGTGAGCCCTCATACGCGACATTTATTGAGGTATTTGCTACAGTGTTGGAGTCACGGCAGGTCTTGCGTCTGTAATGTGAGCGTTAGGAACGATTTCAGCTGAGCTAACAGCGCTCGCGCTAGTCATCGTTTAGTGCCGAAATTACTTATTACTTGAACATTTCTTAACGAAGATTTGAGAGATTGTTGTGATTGTTTTAAACAGTGCAATAGATTTATGTCCAGTGCGATATTTTTATATCTAGTGCGATAAATTTATGTCCAGTGTGATATATTTATGTCCAGTGCGACAAATTTATATCCAGTGCGATATACCTGTCTCTTATACACATCTCTCGTAATGCGCTGTTGGGGTCTGGGTTTTAGTCAGTACCGCAGTTGTATCTTGTCGGGTCTCGCTAAGTCGCTTGTTGGCAGTCGTCATAAGTTTATTGTGGAAGAGTCCCATTAGTTGACAGTCATTGAAAAAGATAAATGACCTATTATTTTAGCTCAAAAGTCGTAAAGTAACAAAATTGGTCGATAACTTCAGCGAAAGTCATTGAAATTCCAACGACTATTGCCACTGTATGAGACCTGGACCGCAACTAGGTACGCAATCTTTAAGGAAACATTTTAGATTGACAGTTGACTTGTTATTATGTTGTGCAGGATATTTTGGCTGGATAATCAAAGTATTGCGGATTGCGAAAGTGGACAGTTTTATGAAACGACATGTTTGCGGAGTACAAACCGCAATAAAATACATGACATTAGAGCCATGAGATTTCATACCTACGGGCTACTGAAATTATATGATATTAGAGCTGCAATATTTCAGAAAGAAATAGGACTTTTCCAGCCCTGCATGAACCCAAAGCCCAAAGGTCTTGCGCATCTGTCTTTACCAGGTTTGTCAAACCTCAAACTCCGCCCACCTGTCATGCAAGAGTTCAAACATTGAGTGTCCACAGTCCACACACTCCGTCTTGTTGGTCAAACCTGGCATGACGTGCAAGACTGACTCTTTTAGTGGCCTCAGTTGCTACTTGCTAGCACTTCAGATGCAAGACTGTTGATTAGATTGAGCATGTGTCATGTGAACAGGGCTTCACTCTTAATTCTAATGAGAGGTTGTAGAGCAAAGTACATAAACACAGAAGGTTGGAACAAAGTAAACTAAATGCTGCATTCATTGTTGTGACATTAGGAATAAACTGTTGTGACAGTTTATCACTTATAAATTAGCAAACACTTGTGAGACTAGCAATAAATTGCATTTTTAAATTTGGTTCTAAAATGAATTATTATTACACGATTGTTAATTACATGTAGATGCCACACTTTCACATTCCATATTCTGATGCACTTCTTCATGAGCATTGCCTGAAATGTCTTGAACTGTTCATCTTCTGTTTGGAATCAGCAACTCTGGATTTTCTTGCAAGAGGAGATGGTAAAGGAGGTCCTCAAGCACTTCTAAAACAACTATCATTATCCACATGGAACCCTCTAGAGTCTAGAGTCTAAACCGTGAAGAATGAAGACAGTAAAATGAAGGGACCTTTTTAAATTACTTGTAAAGCATTGAACTGAAACATTGAGTTCGACATGTCAGGATAAAAAATACCACATCTTTAAGACATGGTTGTGCACATCCTGTACCACTTTTCTCACTTTTGGGCTGCTCTCACTCTCTCTGCCGGCCCATTTCAATGCTTATGGTCATATCATTGGAAATGCTGCATTGTATTTTTTGTGTTTTTTAAATACTTTCTCTCTGTGCCTATTTATTCCATTTGTTCATGGGAACTGGGACTTGATTGTCACAAGTGGATCTACTGCCGTCAGTGCCCGTGCTTGCAGGAGCCTTCCTTTTACGTTCTGTTAACTGTTGAGCAAATCAAGTTACCATAAAGTGAATGTGGTATGAAGTTTTAGCAATTGGAAAAGCTTGTGTAATAACCTAGACAGGAAATGAATTTTGTTCAATGGCCAAGGTAAAATTTAGCACATTATGTTAATTTTTCGTTTCTCACTGTTTACTTGTACCCTTTACGTAGTTCAGAGTCAAACTCAAAGCGGCAAACAAGATAGGTATATTCTAATTATTCTTGAATCGCCCTTCCTTATTTTGTCCTCTTCTTACGAGAGGTTTGTAGAAATGCATTAATTTGTGTTTGTGTTCTATAAGAAAATTTTACTGCTGTTGAGAACTTAAGAGGTGGACTAAATGCTGATCAGGAATATTCATGATGGTACTTGAGCTGCCAATCTAAAAAATTGGGTTATAATTTTGCAAATGGAATTATTATATAGGTATATATATGTATAGTTATAATCTTGAACATTTGTTAATAAGTAGATAGCAGGTAATTTATCAAGCTGGAATTTTTGGCTTCAAAAATGGCAAGAAAGCTCCTGACTTTAGTCACAGCTCAGAAGGTAGAAATATTCCATGCCTGCCCTGGATTAATTTTTTAATTAAAAATAGAGAAAAATGTAGACCTGCAATTTTTGAAAGGGCAGTGGAGTGATTTTTTTCCCCTTGATTTTTTCTAGGAATTCTGCCGGGCTGCCCAATATTGACTAACCATGCCCCATGCCACATGTGATTATAGTGACTGACAGTCTATGAACTGATGAAGTCCTGAACAGAAGTTCAACTTGAAGTTCCAAATTACCCTTCAATGGTGAAGGGTAATTTGGGAAAAGTGATCAATGAACAGGCATAAGTTGAGTCCATATACAATATAGGTTAGAAATGGTATGGTAATGCTACAATTAGAAGTTGGAACTAAATATATTTTTGAAGCCACTAGTGTGTCAACTGTCAATTTGCCAACTTTGTGAAAAATTTCCATTGAGGTGATTTAACTTTTTCAGCTGCAAACTCATATAGGTACTGTGCCATATAATGAATTTAATCTCAAAATAATTCATTTTTCCTTAACTTAGAAAAATTTATTGCTTATAAAAGTACTATTAGTACTTTTGACTGAAGATAATTGAATTTTTGTGTTATTGATTGAGGATGATTGTTGAAGTTTGAAGCTAAATACCATTGTAATAATAACCATTGAAGTTTGATAGCTAAATACCCATTGTCTGAATTTTCACATCTCTATGAGGGTGAAATTAAGCTAATTTAAAACTATTCTCTTGAAGTATTCATAAATGAATATGTTTGACATTAGTTTCTGACATATTTCAGTTTATTTTCAAGATTTTTTAAGCTATTAAAATGCTAAGAAAATGATGACAAGATATAGTACAAGTTTATTATGCTGAATATGTCTATGATTATTAAAAGAAACATTATTGTGTTCTCAGGAAATATTTGCTGCACTGAAAAAACATGATCTCCATGCACTGGAAAACATCTTATTGGCTCAAGGTCAACCTATAATATGGCCCTCTATTGTACAAAAATCTTCTCAGGACACAGCTCTTCATTTGGCTTCAAAATATTTATGCTCAGCAGACATTATTCGGTACGTGCAATGAATGATGAGCTGTGTAGTGTAGATTTAGATACTGGATTGAAATTATAAATTCATCCTACCTTTTGGATAAAAATTTAGGATACTTTTGTTTATTATTTGGTTTATAATTTATAATACTTATTAGCAAAACAGTCTCATGGATTCTTGATGTTTCAATCTTTTACTGATTGTATATTTAACTGCCGAGTAATTTAATTAGATATTTTGTTCTAAATGATATGCTATTTACCACTCCTTTATTTTAAGCAAAAGATTAGCATTACACCAATCTCATTCAATTGTCTGTTTGGCAATTAGGGTGGTGTGTATGAAAATTAATTACCTAAAATATTGGTTACTTTATTATTTTCTCAACATTAACCAATAAATTAATCAATAGCAAAGTAGATAATAATGTTCTTGTATTGTAGATACCTCTTGGACCAAGGAGCAGGAGTTTGTTTAGAGCAGCGCAACACTGATGGAAAGAGACCTCTTCATGAGGCTGCTCAATGTGGCAACTTGGCAGCTGTCAAGATTTTAATCCTTGCTGGTATGAAGCTGACATATTAACCTTTTTGTTTGTGTTTCAAATTGTAAACCATTTCAGTGTAGCATGCATGCTAAATTAATACACTAACATGTCTGTTTAACATACAATTTCATTTAGTCTGTGGCTACTTATAATGATAGTATTAGGGAAATTAACCTTTTCTGGTTTGATATTATGCATGGCAAGAAATAAAACTTTAGTAATTTGTTTTACTATCTTTCAAGTGCTGCTAGCTTTTTTATAGGATGTTACTCAGAACATTTCCTAGCTTTCTTGCATTTCACATTTGCACTACGGTTGCTTATCTGACAAAGTCCATGACATTGCCATTTGATACTATTCAGCTGAAGCAACTTGGGGGCTTGTCAGTTGAGACTCAGGCTGATCTTATGAGTTGGACACAAGAGTCCAAGCTGAGATTATTCAATATGCCAGCTATTTTGTAATAGTCATTGAACTGATATATTTACTTACCAGTACTGAAGGCACTATTTGAGTTTTTGATGACTAATGTCTATGGCCTTATGTAATTCTTTATTGATGCCCTTCATCATGTCATTTTATTCATGTTGATTACTATATTTTTTATTTATGCTTGTTCAGTTTTACCAGAAATGTTTTTTGAATGAATGTTTTTTTATGTACACAACTGAAAGCCTTATTCCTTCACCATGGAAAAGGCTGATGAAGAATTTTACTGACTTGTAAACTATCACTCTTGTTTAGACTTATTCAACTGCTGGAGAAAGCAAATATTTTTTTTTGTTCTGGTGCTTCAATTTTGAATGCTCATTCTCTGATTTGCTGCTAAATTTTGGAATTATAATATTTAGCATTACAATTTGAAATAGAATTTACAGTTGAATTTTTTAGAGCTTGAACTAGGGAAGAATAATAGTCTTATCAAATCGTGTAAACCTGTTGAAATTGGAATAATTGGAAAACAACTTTTAAAAAAGGAAATTGTTTTATGATAAATAAAGAATGCTTAGAATGGTATCTTGATTTCTGCTTGTATATTGAAATTTTTGCCTACTTTCAAAGAAAACAGCAGAAATGATGTAATCTGTATTTCCCAGGGTCCAATGTTGATTCTTTGAACCGAGCTGAGTGGACACCACTCATGATGGCAGCGTCTAAACCCTCTACAGAGTCACTTTGTATTGTCAAAGAACTCATTGCAGCTGGTAGTAATTTAGCCCTACTAAATAAGGTAAGAATTTACATCAAAATTTTCATAAATTTTAGTATATTGTAACTTGATTTACATAATGTCAAATTTCAGTCACATGCATCAATTTCAGTGCTTAGCAGTTCTCTCCAAGTAATGAATAAACGTACTTTTGTCTGCTGTCATTTGCTGTTATTATGTCTGCTGTCATTTGGAATTATAACAGCTGAGATAGAAAATGAACCTCCTTGGTGTTGCTAATTGGTATTGCTACATAACACTTCCTGTGAACTGATTAATATTTTTTATATTTATATGTGTATTTTAATTTGTTAGGATGGTTGGAGTGCAGCACACATTTGCTGTCGGAGTGGCAGCGTTGATGTGCTTCAGCTGCTGCTGCTGTCCTTGGAGCACTGCTGCTGCATTTCCAGCAAGAATGGCAGGACTGCCCTCCACACCGCTGGTGAGATCATGTGAGTCATTCTGACCTACTTTCTTGTCAATATTCAAGGTGTCACGGCATAAAATATTGCGGAAGGGATTTCTGCCATGTGTTTACTTATGCAGGTTTGAACAAAATTTGATCCCATAATACCAGTGTTACTGTATTTAATCTTCCAGATTGACGAATACCTAAACATAATGAAGATTGTGGCTCTAATTTAAGCGCGTGATTGAAAAGTGAAGGAGCAAAGCTGCAAGGTACCCAGTAAAATGAACAATTAAATGCTGAAGTAGAACACTAAGATGGACAGCATTATTAACACTCAACTTATAAGTTTATCACTACCCAATTCATTTTACTGCTGCCAGATGAACATCTCTTTATTTTTGGATTGAGGAATTTTAAGATTTTATAAACCTCTTATCTTGTTCATTGATTCAGTTCAACTTCATATGAAATTTCTTTATCTTCTTACTTTACCCAGCCCTGCACGGTCGCACGGATGTGTTGGAGGCACTCAGAGAGCACTGTTCCTGCTGCCTTAACAGCAACCGTAAGGACCAGTGTGGCTTGTCACCGTTCATGGACGCCGCGTGTGGCGGTCACGTGGGCACCGCGCGTGCCCTCATCTCCCTCTGGCCTGACACGGACGTGCGTCTCACTGACGCCCGAGGACGATCTGCTCTTCAGGTTTGCTCATGGCGGAACTCGGGTCGTACTGTTTAAAATACTACTTAGGAATTCGTTACTCAGTCAGACGATCACTGTCGGATTTTCTATCTAAAGCTACCAATCACAGACAACAAATTTACCGCTACATGTGCTCAAGTTCGTTTTGATAGTACGGCCTCTTGAATCATGAGTAATTATTGCGCTCTGAGTTTATTGAAAGTGAAGTTCAGGCCAGAATGTGGCTCTGAAATTTTCTTTGGGAACCATTCTTCTATTATCAATGTTGCGAGGAACTTCAACAGCGAAATATAGTCTGTTGGGAGGTATATATAAAAAGAAATGTGTGAAAAATTAAGTGTTGCGTCATATTTGGGTTATGCTCGTGTGTTATGTATGCATGGTATGTATAAGCGTGACAGATTTATGACACCAAGTCTATTTACGAAGTCATCATGTCACTGCATTATTTTCTCGACTTCAGTTAAGCTTGTAAATTTTAATAATTTATCCGTAATGCCATCTTCTTATTTGTAGATCTAGCAATGTTCTGCATATTAAATTTGTATTTGGTCTCGTGCGAGAGTAACTAGGTAGTGGATTTTTTGGGATTACCTAATTTTCTCAGACAAATTTGATTTATTTTTCTTATATGTTTTTAAAATATCCCTGTATTTTCTGAGTGACAATATTTACTGATCAGATAGCCTCAGAAACTGGCCAGCTGGAGACGGTCAAGTTTTTAGTGCAGGAGTTGCTCCTCGACCCTCAGCACTGCGATATAATAGGTGCGTCCTTACCTCTTCATGGAAAACAAGCTCCTGGCAAGAATTGAATAGTTGCGGATTTTTTGTGAATTTATCATAATCTAACAGTAAAATTCACATTATTTTTCAATACAGACTTGCGAAATCTGCCATATCTTGATTTAATTTTATTCTATTGAAAAAATATCCACCTAATTTTGAGTCCATACAAAAGAATCTACAGATTTTAGTGATTAAAACTAATAATTAACAGTAATATAAACGAGTTAATATTATAATCTGGTTGAGTAAAACCCGAAAAAGATAAGAAGGAAAAATTTCTAGAAAGTTCTTGCTAATTAAGACCGTCAAGTTGAATGACCACTGCTTAACTGTACAGGTCAGAACTGCGTGCACAGCGCAGCGAGGGCCGGACACAGCCATGTGCTGCAGTGGCTCATCAGCTGTGCAGGCTGTCCCGCCGACACGCTGGACCACAACGGCCGCTCAGGTAATGGACCCAACACTGCATTATTTTGCTGAATTTTTTATTTTAATTGATAAAATCGTTTGATTTGATTTCTCAGTAGTATTATCTAATAACATTGTGTAGCCAATACTATTGAGTATCCATTATTAAATAATAATATTTTTTCACTCATTTCCTTAGTCAATGTGATGAGGAAAAACATCCCCTTAGCAAATAGTATTTGAAATACTGAATTTATGGTTACTATTTAATGCCGTGTCTGTTTCATACTTCATTAGTGTCAGCGACGTACTTCACATTCCGCCTGAAAGTGTCTGTTACTCGGTCGCCATTCCAGGATTTACTCCTATTGTCCGAGTCTCAAAGCAGTACTATAAGAGTTCATAGTGTTTCCATTTTCAGTGCTTTAATATGGGATAAAGTAGCTCTAGATTGACAAAAATAAATGATGAAGTAATTCATTCAAACTAAGCCCTCGGACTACAAACAAATAAAATGGCTTATGTATGAGGTTGACACAACGGTGTGTATCAAAATAAATATTCTGGACTCGCACTCGAATTGTCTGGAAATTCAAGTATTGAACTTTTTTCGTCATTCTAGGTCCTACTATCATTATTTTACTAAATGCTTTATCTGATTCCCTCTGTTTTATAGCTCAGCAATTTCTCTCTTAGTTACATATGATATGATGGGTTTTTTAATGACGGCGCTCAACTCCAAATCTGAATTTTATTTAATATCAGGATTTTATTTGAGAGTTTGATTTGACCAGAGTTTCAACAGTAAAATGGGACATTTCAAGCAAGGGTTTACATCTAAAAATCTGAGGTATCACTTTTCAAGGTTTTTTCATGCTATATTTAATGTCCAGTCTAACACGATTAGATCATGGCCTGGTTTGATGGAAAAAATTTGGTGATTGATGTTATTCATCTTTGTTTATACTATGCAGCAGTGAAAATCTAATTCTGTTTTCAGCTCTCGACCTTGCTTCAGCTGCAAACCACTCGAAGTGTGTTGAACTGCTCAGCAGACCCAAAACTTCGCCTCCTTCCTAACGAGAAGCAAGACAAATAAATGCTAAAAATTGCTGTGTTCACTTTATTATCATTGCATTAGTTTCTCGTACCATCCTCCTCAGGGGGGACTTCTGACGGGTGTCTGTGCTCGTCAGAAGTCCTATGGGATTTCGCGCTCCTAGGGAGATTGTTCTTGAGCGCCCCACCGCTGAGCTCGCGGTGTCTGACTGCAGGTCTCTGTTGTACGGTTAAGTTATTATTTAGGTAGGTTACCTTAAATTTCCCTTCTCTGTCTTTCTCGTGCGGGCGGCCGACGTACCATGTAAGCGACCTCTTGTTCGACTGTCTTCGTTTCTGTTGCTTTTCACCTGTCCCTCCTTGTCACTTCGTCTCTTTGAGATGTCAACGCTGCTTCTTTCGAGCCAGCTTCAGCGGGCTGGACAATTGAGACCTTCCGCCCCTTGTGGGTGATGAACAATTTTTTGATTTAAAAAACGTTCGATAACTGAGATCTTCCACCTCTTTGGTGATGTTTATCTTGACTTTCGGTACGAGACAGCTAAATACCCGTAGCTGAAGCGCTAGTAAAACATTTGGCCACTAAACTAAACTATCGTACCATCATTTATCGCCCGCACCTGAAAATTATTTCTGATTGCCCGTGAAGCGTGCGTCGTTTTAAGTGGATATTATTCTTTATTTATGTAGTGGTAGCCGCAAGAAGAAGAAGTCTTGACTTCTTCTTGGGGAGTTTTGACGTTCCCCCGGCACTGATGTCCTAACCTGGCTATCAAACTGATGTGCACAAGGCAAATGATTTTCATAAGCTTCTGTTGACGCATTCTCAAATTCCAAGTGTTTAAATTTCCTCAGATTTTTTTATTGAGTTGTTAAGTAACGCATTTTTCGAAAGAATTGATTGGTTGAAAATGAATTTTGGTCAAGTTAGAAACATATGATATTGACTCGATCATGTCGGCGGCGTCAAAAAGTAAGGTAAGATTTTTACATATTACTTAAACATCTCACGAGATGACATTTATTTGACTTTGAAATATTTCCAAAATTTGTAAATAGTCCAAGTTTCTTTGAACTTTAATTGAATATTGCAATCAATTGGGTGTGTAATTTTTATGAAAGAGATCAATATGTTTTGTTATGTTATGTTCCGAGTTTATTTCTAAGTTATCGTGCTTTCCCCTCAGCAGAAGCGGTCGTGGATTGCGTCTTCATTTGATGATGACGATTTCTCTACAACTACCAGTAACGACACAAAACTCGGCGCCCCCACCATATACAAGAAATTGAAGGGCATTTCAAAGGTTGTGTGAGCTAGATTGATCTTACGCTTAGAAATTACATCGTTGGTTTTTTTTCAATAAACGCAAGCTATTTCAATGTTAGATTGATGAATAATTAAATTTGACCAATGAGTAATTCAATTTCAATTGCTTCAATTTTATTACGGTTATCCACTAAAAGTTCTGATCACTATAATAATTACTCTTGGTTGCACTTAAACATTTGCAGAAACCTTACATTTCTTCTCAAAAATCTCAATTTCTAATATAAGTTTTTTCATGTTAAACTCTCCTCCTAAGTGACAGTGCATCCCAGCATAGCTTTAAAGATCTTTTATAAATAATTTGAGTATAGCAACTTGATTCTTTAAATTCAATAGTTGAAATCTTATCAAATAAACTAGTTTTAAGTTTGCAAACTGTCTTGTTTACTATTTTGTGACCTTATTTTGATACGAAATTTTTGAGCAGTCGAGCAAGAACCCTTCGCTGTGGAGTGGAGAGTTCGTCAACAAAGACAGGCTGGCGGTGCACAAGAAGAAGGCAGAGGAGGTCGAGAAATGGCTTATCAACGCCCTCACCGGCGTCCCGGTAAGATTATTAGTTTTCTGTACAAATTAGAAATATATCGTTAAGCAGAAACTATCTCACTGTGTTTGGAAACTTTTAAGCAGCAACTTCATTACTAGTTTTGTGTAGCATATTACATCAAACGGCATGACATTTTCCGAATCGAATCTTATTTTGTTGTAAAGATTTATGGAAATGTATTATGAATTGACCCATCGAACTGGCTTTTATTTATTACTGTACTCGTAGAATCATATTTTCTTTCGATAAACGAATACTAAAAATATTAATATATTAGCGAATTGCATTTAAAATTAAACTATTGTATGCTTTCAATCGAACTGCAAAACATTTTTTGTATCTTTACCTAATCTCGTATTGACCTTTGAGCCCTGAACGCTACGTTGAATACCCTGCATACCTAACTTGTACCTAACACTTGTGTGCCCTCCTCAGGGCCACCGCGTGTTGCTGCTCACAGGGCCGGCAGGCTGCGGCAAGACGGCCTGCGTGCGAGCGCTAGCTGAAGACATGACCGTCGTTGTCAAGGAGTGGATCAACCCGAGCTCCGTCTACACGAATAACTCAAACTGGGGTGAAGAATAGAAAATTATCTCTACAGAAGAGTCACGACCGTGGGTTCCTGGCGATCAGGTGTCAGAGTCTGGCGCCGCGACGCTCTTCCGTGAGTACGTGAGCCGCGTCAACAAGTACGGCAGCGTTACGACGGTGACCACGAATCCCTCCAACCGCGACTACAACGGTCAGCTTCTGCTCGTCGAGGACCTCCCCAACGTCTTCTACAGAGAGCCAGCGCTGCTGCAGGATATCATAAGGTCTTTGGAAATCGCGCATCCAACATTTTCTTCTTGTTTACTATTCACCATGTGAAAGTATCGCATACAACGTTTTCGTCTTGTTTACTATTCATCATGTAAAAACTTTCATGGTTGTCGGTATAATAATTCTATATATTTTCTTATGAAATTGTCCTTATTATTCTGAATATTGCATATTTTAGAATGTGCGTATGATTGTATGTTTGAAGAATGACATTGTTTATATATTTAGGCGAGTGTGTTGACCAAACTCATCAGTTGTGGATATTATTTGGGTCTGTAATTGTAGTTTTGTTGGTCGAATCATGATGCATCGCAGATCGGATACGGTATTTGAGAAGTACTAGATGATTACTATAGTTTTTTTTTATTTTATTCTGAAATAGAAAATAATGATTTTCAAATTTACCAAAGGATGATACCTATATAACACGATTTGTGCGGGTCTGTGGTTATTATAAATTACGCGAAATTTATTATATCGGGACAATGACTTTTTACAAAGATTCCTGCAGCCCAGAAACGATCGATATCTAAGAACTTTTTATACTTAAACTTGAATAAGTTTATTTCCTACTATAGCTTCACTATGCCAGTTGTTAAAGTTCAGTTATAACATGAGGCACGAACGAGTTTAGCATGCTCAAATCTCGAGGTAGATAGACAGGTTTGTTTTCTGGTCAACCGTCACGTTTTTTTTTTTTTCAATATTTTCATTCAAGCATCAAATTTAGCGGCACACAGGTCAACGCATTTGTTTTTTGCCCTCCACCTACTGACTGTTAGTGTGCTGTGCAGGCGTTACGTCTTGTGCGGCAGGACACCGGCAGTGTTCATCATGAGCGATGCGCCTCAGCTGGAACATTCCTCCACTCGTCTATTTCCACCCAACTTCTGCTCCGCTGTTGGCGTTACTATCATACAGTAAGTTGTGATCTTATCATTGAATGGAAGATCTGTTACTTTTGTGCTATAATCGTTATTTAAGTAACTGGATTTAGATAATTTTTTTATGAAACTATGTTCAATTGAGATTCCTTTCTTCCAAAATTATCCGTTATTTTCTGTTAAATCAATAGCCACCACTTTCATCTTATCAAGTTGGGATCGACTTCAGCGTATATTTTATTCACTGTACACTTTAATTAGGTTCAATTCCGTGGCAACGACGCTGATGACCAAAGCTCTGAGTGAGGTATGCCGTCGTCACGACGTTCCGGTGAGCACTGAACTGATCACTTGCATCACCGAGGCGGCCTCTGGTGACCTACGCTCTGCTACAAACGCTCTCCAGTTCTCTCTGGGTGAAGTAATTTTTCTAGAAGTCCATATTACGATTTTTATCATAAGCCTGCTTAATTAACTATCCATAATTACCCAATTGAGTCCAGTTTATTGTAGATGCTCGAACTTTTATGTATTCAGTGTCCTTGCTTCTCGAGTCCCCTCAGTTCTATGCAGTTATGGTTGCATTGAAATGCTCATACATTAATCTATTTGTTTTAGATAGCCTATTAAAGGTATTCATTTACTTGTTTTCGACTCATAATTTTCTTTTATCGAATGTTTATCAACAGATTTCTCCGACACTACTAAGAATATTCTTTTAGCTCCATCGAAGAAAAAGTCCCGCAGGAAGATGGCAAACACAGATGACATTTCCCCCGCTGTAGCTACGTCTACTAACGCCAAAGACTCGGCACTCCCATTATTCCGCGCTCTCGGGAAGGTGCTCTACTGTAAGCGTGAGTGCTGTATTTTAACACTTTGACTTCGATTACTTCATCTTGTACTATTATTTCATTTTTTGTACTCTTTTTAAACAGGGTTGCCAGACGGTCATTTTTTCCGGACAAATTCCGTGATTTAGTTTTTCTCAATTGCGTTGGCCGGCTAAAATTTATGATAGGGGTACTATTTAATTAAATTATAAATACTGCAAAAAGAAAATAAATAGAATTTTTATAGCGGAACCTACAAATAAATTAGTATATATTGAGTTACCGGCCTTTTTTTGTTCTCGGATTTGGCCGATTTTAGGCAACCTGAATTATGTACCACTACGTCCTGGAGAAGTACATTTTGTGGTACGCATATGTACCACTTCGGAGTCAACTTGTTAAACTATAATGAAATGTTACATACTTCGAGTATAAAACGTCATATTTACAGATACCGAATTTACATATACTTCAGGAGTATAGAATTACTTGTTTGACCAAGTGAAATGAAAGCCGTTTCATTTTTTTATTATTCTATATCAAGTAAAGGCGACTTCTACCGATAGTGTCACTGAAAATGTATATCAGAGCCGTGTATGTGCTTACAAAATGAGAACTATCTCGCTAGTTATAGATTCTCATCTAGCGTGTTTTACCAACCTGAAAATTACATGTTTGGTAGTCAATATGGAAAACTTGTAATGATTTGAATATCCCCCAGGAAGTGACAGTCCTGCAGCGCCATTACCTCCTCACCTTCGCCAGGAGGAGCGTGCGCCTGCCACAGCAGATCCCGAGGTCCTGCTTGACACGTGCTACTTGACACCGCCCACGTTCGCTGCCTTCCTTCACCAGAACTACACGCCCTTCATGAAGAGCGTTGCAGGAGCCTCCACCGCCCTGCAGTATCTGTGTGATGCCGACCTCATACTCTCACAATGGGCGGTGAGCTGTCATATTTCTCTTCGATATCGGACGTGACGTTTGTAGGTCTCTTTAATTGAAGGAAAGAACTTGAGCGATTTAGTGAGTCCTGCGGTAAGGCCTACTCATATACCAAGTTTTTATTTTTTATAATAGGACATCAGCAACAATTTTTTTTTTAAATTTATATTATTCCAACACATCATTGTTTTTAAAAGAAATGTTTTAAATATAAATGTTAACCATTGTTTATTCCTACTCAAGCGTTGTGTCAAAAATTACTATATTAATTCTCATCTCAATCATATGCATTAGGACGGTGAAAAGCTATGGTCGTACGGTAGCGTTGCGGCACGAGGTGTTATGCATGCTACCGGCGTTGACTCTGGCTCGGAAGTATCAAAGATTTCTACATTTCGTCCGCTTGTGAGTCCTGCGTTCAACGATGTCACGCGCACCGCCTCGGGCTTCCTGGAACGCGTGCGCTCGAAATTTCCAACGGGCAGCCTGCACGACCTTACTTCCATTATATTACCATATTCATCGATCATCGATCCATACAAGTGTGAGGTTACATATGAGACGCACATTAATTGGGATCAGGCCAAACCCAATAGGTGATGTAATCTGAACATGGGCTCGCTGCAGTGACACGTGTATTCTATTTATTTTGTAGCAAACGCAAGAATAAAAAGTAATCATTGTCATTCGCAAAAATTATTCACTGAATTATATTAATTATTGTCGTCTCAAATACGGAAGCGTTGGCTTTTGGCCAGGTTCTAGTTTGGTTTGGCTTTGGTTCTGGTCCTATAAGACATGAACATTGTAGTTCAGGTGTTGGCGGTAGTTATTATTAGGGAGAGTGAAGCAAATTTTCAATACATTGGTTTCTGAGAAGTGGAAGATGAATAAAATTTAATCCATTTTTGCGGATTTCGCAATCATTATATTTGTAAATACTTTTACAATCAAGCGTGCAATTTTTTTAAAGTGATCTATTTATTTTCAGTTGGCGGACTCGCTTCGGAATTAGGAAGAATGGCTGAAAGTGGGAGAGTGAAACAGCTGCAGTGTCATTTTTCCGAGCATTCAAGAGAAGAATCTGTATCTGAACCAATAGATTATGACGACACTATCGAAGAAGTGTCGGACTAATTGCATGGTAAACTATTAAAGCTTAAGGTAGTGAAAATAATAGTATTATGATAAACGCGGGTCATTGTTATCCAGATCATTGCCCGGTATCTGTGAAACTCATATTATTCACTTTTCTATTTTTATCAAGTCATTGTTAACGAAATGATTAGATGGTATTTAGACACCTGTAGATGAAAATGATGAACGAATAGAATAGTATTCGTGTATGGATCAAAAAAGAAAGTTTGCAGAGAAGAAGTATTATATTTAAAATTGGCGGAGGCACACGATATACAGTAATGTAAATGCACTAATACAGAAATGTCTAACGAGTAATGCTAGAAAGTTACCGAGTAGTATTGTTGTTACTAGTGATTTCAAAAATATAGGTTATGAAAAGGTAAGAATATCTCTTCGGCACATGTGGGTTCTTTATTACACTTGCCTGAAGTTGATACTTGAAGGGTTATTCTTTGAAGGGTTATTATTTTGAATTGGAAAAATAAGATTGCAAATTTAGGGCTAACAAATTGAAGACTATCGTAGGAGCTTAATCGAAGAGAAAGAGTAGAAAAATTACACCTTGGCATGATTCTCGAGTGGCAGAAATGTGCAGGAACAATCGAACTAAGATTATCTACATTAAATTTCATTATATAACATCAATCCGTCAAATCTCAATTACAACATTTCATTGTTTATATTTGACATTCGCTTCTTTCAGGTATTTTGAGTCTCTAAAAGAGAATGTCAAGCATTGTCTATAAATTCTAAGGAAAATATAGCTACTTTGCTTGACTACTCGTAAGATTTGTAGTTTTTTATAATGTACAAGACATAGAAATAATCAACGACACAGCAGACTTCATACGCATCCGAATATTATGAACGATAAAATCAGTTCATGACATGCAACATGTGGAAAGAATCTAAAATAAAGATTGTTCAACAATTTACAACTGCGGAGAAAAAAAAAAGTCTCTTGTTTATACACATTTCATGCTTATTCTTGCAGGCTCATTTCATATTTAATGGATTATAAGTTTGCGCGGCTTGAAAAAATACATGCCTGTATTCTTGTCCATAATAATCCTTCAACGAAATTGAACTAACTGATAACATTATTCAGTTTATATCAACGTAGCGTAGCATATCTGCTCCCGTTCTTTACTCACAAAATATATCGCTGGTTCAATATAACGTGTAGGTATAGTTTTGCAAGTTATTCTATTAATCATTCGCAAAAATAAATATATCAAACTCTAGTGGCAAATATGTTCTACGCGTTTTTTTATTAATAAAAAAAATTGATTGTCAATTTGTTTTTATTATTCCTAAAGCACCCTTCGTTTTTACCGTAACTTTATCTGAAAAATTGCAAAATAATTTATGTAATGAAATAGTCTGCAGGTCTTCACAAAGTCTGTCATTCTATAGGAAATTTCGGCCTACCTTCCCAGTTTTGTCAAGTGAAAAACCAAGGAAATTACTTCAATTAGCTGCCTTCTTATCACTGACGCTAAGGTAGCACTTCCGTCAACGACGGAAATGCTTGCATGCTGAGCTCAACATGAATGCATGGGTCGCAGGTTATGCCACCTGTCATGGCGACGGTCGGGGTACTGAAGTACGTCGTACCAATGTCGCAGTTCTGGTCCTCGACTATCATGACCCAAAACGAGTCCACCTGGAAGTATGAAGGATGAATTAGAAGTTTGCCCCCCCTACAAAGGAACGTCTAGCAAATAAAAAACCGAGTAGGAAGACAGGGTTAAGGAGGGAAATGGAAATCTCTTGGGGAAAGTGTGCAAACGGAGACGACCCCGAAGTTTATTTAGTTGGGATAGTATATTCAGTAAATTGAACCTGAAACCTTGAATTATTATAATTTTACGTATACGGGGACGTCAACACAGCAATTTTTATCCACAATTCCCATAAATCGTGCTCTAAACTCACCGATGAAGTCATCGCTTCTTCCTACATCCTTGTCGTACACTCGCACATCGAGCTGCCTTTTCGGCAACTCGTTCCTGCGCACCTCGAACGTAAACTCGGAGTTGAATTCAGGATTCAAGTTCTTCCACTTGACGGCAGTCTTCAGTTTACGCTTATGAGGATCGGGTTTCAGCTGCCTATGGACAGCATGAATAAATTTTATCAGCAACAGGTCCACATGATCGAGATAATTCAATTATAAATTCCAAAATACAGCAGCCTGTGAGCAATCTGAATCAGATTTTAATACGAAATGCCTGAATTTGGATTTCCGATTGACTCTTTGCAGCCGATGGCACTGATGTGAATGCAAATAAAAGATAATTACGAAATGCAGAGGCCACATCAAAGTAAATAATGATCATTTCCGTTAACGTTCATTGATAGACAATAACTGCTATAATCCACATTTGTATTTTGTTAATAAACTGACGCCCAACTCGTAAAATAAATGCTTATCAATTTACATAGTATGCGTTTATAATGAATTTTACAACACAAAGCAACCTGATCACCTTACACAATAATGGATATACGGCACCGTTACATCTCAATTGCGAGGTCGAAAGAATAAAAATATTTCATCTCACCTGACATTTGAGCATAAACTTCAAATAATTATCAAAAACTGACAAGTATAGAACGCAGATAAAAATTATCATATCTACGCTTTGGCTAAACGTTATCCACAGTAGAACTTAAACTTGTCTTGAGCGATCAATGTTTTCGTAAAATTTTACTGATGATGATCGATAAGGTATGGAGAGACGGCTACAAGCCAGCGAGAATCGCTGTTACATGAACCGCATGTGATTGCATTCAAATGATGTTATAATTTTAGTAGTTAGTTACGTAAGTCTTGTCATCGAATACGAAGAGCAAGAATTTATAGATCAGCGACCAAGAATGTATAAAAGAATAAGAGCGCTGCAACAGACAGGCCTGAGAGATTTGACTTGACTTTTTTTATAGAAAATTAATGAAGCAAGAGGAGCTCAAGTGACAGCGAGGAGCTTGAAGTTTATTCATTATCATCAACCATAGCCCATCATAACTCACACTTTAACATAAGGGTCGGAATATCCGTTCTTGTCCCTGGCCCTAAGGTGTGCGCAGCGGACGATCCCTACGATGAGAGCCCCACGAGCGCTTGTGTAGCGCAGCGACAGCAGCAGCCGCCCCAGCTCCTGGCCTGTACTGGTCTGGTCGTCGCTGCCCTGGTCATGGATGTTATATTATACGTTTTATACGCAATTACCTATGAATTAATTTGAAAATTTAATTATTGAAACTAGGCCACATTTGCCTGCGTGAGCAGCGAGGATTAACACTCGCTCACCACACTCCGGCCGGGTTAGGAGCTTTGTTAGCAGCCACTAGAGGAACACGATTGTAATTATTTCGTAATAACACTAATAATAACAACGGATGTAAAAACTTTAATAATAACATTACTTTCTGCAGTGTTACATATTTAATATAGATATTTAATACATATTCAATTCCAGCATCAATCATTGATTGAAAAAGCCACACACGCAATTCGTGTTAAATAAAGTATTCAAGCCTAAGATAACGTAGGTGTTGGCTGCTGGAGCTTACCGTGCCGAAGGAATGGCTGCTTGCACTCACATTTATTTTGTCGCTGAGCTGCACACTCAGACGGCGCGACTCGTGCGCCTTGACGCGCTTCAGAGCCACGCGCGCCTCGCCCAAAAAGTAGCGATGCAGGCGACCCTCGTCTGAAAATCCCACACGTATTACACATTAGAAAACAAAAAAATATAATTAATAAAGTTGCAGACTCGGGTAACCGCAGGCTTAGGGAGGCAGATAACGCAACGTGAAGCCTCGATGAAACGCCTCCACTCGAGTGACACTCCTTTCGAATTTGACTCTTCAAAGAGTTCAAAAAAACTGTAATAAGAATGACGACTGATGAAAATCTTTTAAATTATTTTATTAGGTTGGTTTACGTTAAGAACGATGCTTTCTGATAATATTTCAGTATCTTTTTTGCGAAACAATTATAATATTGCTCACTAAAATCCCTATATTAAGGGAAGAACTGTTTGTTTAGACCAGTTGCATTACAAGGATAGCCAGCTTTATTACGTTTTTCTCATATTAAGAATATCTAAACGTCTTAAAAATTTTCTGAAGCAGCAATACTGCGATATGTTTCGTTCATCGTCGAGCGTCGAGTAGAACTGCTGGTGAGGTGGCTGCAAAATAGCGACCTATCAAGATGGTTGAATCCTAGGCGCGAGTTATGCTCTGATCGACTCCCGGGTATATAGTGTATAGTTAGTTTGAGGATTGATGCATTCACGTTAACTGGTTATGGGATTTATGTGGGAAAATTTACATAGTCTTTAATTCCCCTTTTTTAAGTTGGATTCATGACATAGAATTTCGTTACTTTGTTACGTCTCTAGTATTGGTCAAGCTAAAACTGTCTGAACGTTCTAACATTTCTACTCATCCGTTCAATTTGTTTGTTTATTCATACCAAGCCACCATGAAGATGCCAGTTATTCGAACTTAACGCCCTTACGTTTGATAGATTTAAAGCAAATAATTTTATGGGCATGCCGAAGATACTATACTATAGACTTAATGTATATACTATATATACTGTATACTTAATGCCGAAGATACTTTACTACTATACTATCAAGTTATTCACCCATGACGAGAAGCCTGAGGGTCTTGTTGCTGATGTCATCAGTAGAGATGCCGTGGTAGGTGAGCGTCTCTTGAAATTCAGGGTTTAGATTCTTGGGAACTGTGCGCGTCCGAAGTTTGTTCGACTAATTGGACAAGATAATTAGCGTTAGTGAGAAATAATTTAAAAATTCTTCCAAGACAAAAGTTGAGCAAATGGACGCACGGGTTATTATTGCGATATGATCAAGAATTCTCAGGAGCGAAACAATTTGGAGTTAATCACGAAAGGTTTTGATAAAAAATTCGAAGCTGTAGCTCACTTTGCTGGCGCCCGGTAGAAGGTGAAGCTTAACGTACGGGTCGGCGCTGCCAGTTGAGCTTCTCGATTTGAGGTTCTGTGGAAGTTGAAATAATAGGTATATTTCAAGAAAAGAAAACCTAATTTACAGAATTAGAAGGTGAACATTCAAAGGATATGATATGATTTAGTTTGATGAAGTTCTTAGAACAACGAGAAGCCAGATAAAATAATCTTTAAAATTACTGTGAAAACTAAAACAGATCTTTGAATTCAATATTTAAAACTTACGAAGAACCGACACTAAGTGGATACAAAATATACTTTATCCTAAGAATGGATACAAAGTGAATTGAACGATTTTCAATAATAATCATTCATCACCTGAGCGTGGTGAATTGTGCAGTGCAGGCTTTGATGATGACTGTCGTAAAACAACGTAAATTCCAGCGAGCCCAAGTTGTCTTCTGGAAAAACCGTTTAAATTAAATAGAAGCCTCTGTTAGTACGACTCAGAATTGGAAACATATTAATCAATAAACAAAATTTGAGAAGAGATGCATAATATTTGAAATCGATTTACTCTAAAGTCCATAAAATGTGGATAAATTGTTATTACAATTATTCGAAATTTTTTATATAACAAGGCTTCTTTGGAAAAATGTCCCTATATGCAACCGTGTCAACAATAATAAATACAACAAATAGGTAGAAACAAACAAGAGAACGAACTTAGTCCAACTCTCTACGTCACCAACTTGAAGGTTTTGATCTGTCGCCAGCTGTAGCAGGAACCCCAACATTATTGGAGTTCCCTTTGTTGTGGCCGAGGGGAAGCGTGCTGTTGCTGCTGCTGCTGCACACGCTGCTGGTGATGCTGCCGTGTCTCTGTAGCGTCTCACGAGTCTCGGGACACCAGTCGAGACTCACGCTGCTCGTCTCATCCTCCACACTCGTCGTGAAGACCGGCGAGTCGAACGAGTCTCTACTCGTTGAATAATATTGATGAAGACAAACATATCGCACATTTTGAATGTAGTGTTTATTTTATAGAATATCAAAAATCAAATATGGTTGTTTTTATATATACCATAAAATTTTTACAAGTTCTTCAAAAATTTGTATAGATATAGATATTTCATCAAGCTAAGAAGTTTAAACAATTCCGAATTTTCGCGAAGGAACATGCTAACCACACAAGAAATTTAGCGCAATGATAAATTTGACAAGTCTTCCCCGTGGCATAAACGAAAAACTCAATTATAAAAGCATTCGAGGGGAAAAATAAATGATGAAAACAATGTACGCACTTTGATTCTTTGGAGCTTTTAGCGGACAAAATATTCCTGGGAGTTTCGGAAGCACAAAATTGCAGGTCTTGAGCTTCATTCCAATCTGACGGAGCAGCAGATTCTTTGGAGCTTTTAGCGGACAAAATAGTCCTGGGAGTTTCGGAAGCACAAAATTGCAGGTCTTGAGCTTCATTCCAATCTGACGGAGCAGCGGCCGTCACATCGTTACTGAGAGTATACAGCATGGATTATTTTCCAATAATATTAATCGTTAAAGTTCTGGCATCAGTTGTAAAGTTCAGGCTTTTGCGGGACGAGGATGAAAGCTTATTTCAATTAAATATATTGGATACAAATCGACATGAACTGTTGGTAAGAACAGGATTTTACAGATAAAATGATACTTTTCAACATATACAAGTTAATTTTAGTCACTCTTTTAAAACATCAATCAATACGTGAGAGTTTTTAATCAGTTAAACACTATTTTTAAAATTGGAAAATATCAGTTTTCATTCAAACATACAAAAAATATACATATATAAACATCAAAACGTCGCACTTTTTCGATACAAATTCAATTCCCCTATCCTAACAATTTTATTCCCAATTAAATATTAATGTATCATTATAAATTAATTAATAAATGAATGTTGATATAAATCTACTTGAAACACGAATTCATTATCTAGAAATAATTCATTACAGATGATACAGAGTTACTGTTAAAGGAGCTGACACATGAATCCGAGTTTTTACCGCAGTGCGGATGTGACGCAGCCGTTTTCTCGCCCGTGTCGCGCATGATCTTCTTCTGGGGCGTCACTAGAGTCGGAGTCATAATCGAAGGCAACCGCACCACTGAAGAAAATAATGTCTCTAATTCAGCTGTTATATACACTGAGTATCAGTGGCCAGAACTATACTGTGAGAAAACGAAGATAATGCCATTAAAAATATCCAAATTGTTTGTATTGTCGAAGAGATATCATCGTGAAGTCGAGGTTGTGAAAGATACGTACTTGCAATAGTTAAAGTTTCCTATAGTGAAGCTGAGCAAAGCTTGTAACGGAAAATTTCAAGTCGAGTAATTATTAAATCCTCAAGTAATAAATCATTGCGGGTTTTTAGTTCATTCAGCATCACAGGAACCAAAAATGAAAGCAGCTTAGCTCGACTCACTTGCAGCCGTGTGCGCAGCCAGCGGTGTTTTTCTTTGCGTTCAAATCCGAAACGAGCTTTTCAAACAGGGCCGAGTCGGCAGTACCATTCTCTCCATTTTCTAATTTCTCTTCAGGAACGACGTTGCCTCCAAAAATATCACTGAAACCAGCTGTCTTTTTCTGCTGCAGGTGCGTTTGTTGCGAAAGCTGGTTAACTTCGTGATTTTGTTGATGGTGGTGAGGAGAATTGCGGGGAAGTCGCGGGGAGCAATGAGACGCGGCGAGGCTGGCGACGGAAGACGTCGAAGCGGCCGGAGACAAACTCGATGACAGGGACGGCGACCTAAGAAATTAATACTAAATTATGATTGAAGGTTCATCAGGCATTGGCATTTCAAGGCCAGTAATTGCCGGTAAGGGTGACTAGCAACGGACATCATTCTTTTTATAAAATGCTCCCATTGCACAAAAACAAACATTCGTCTTAGTTGAATTCGTGTCAATCATTTGCTTTTTTTTTAGCGAAAAAGGGAATTACACATTTCTCAGCTTGCGACGAATACATGTATTAATTCTTTTGTTACATTACCGTAAGGCAATTATTGAAGCTTACCCAGGGAAATGCTGCAGCTGGCGAGACCCACTCTCAGAATCTGATTCTTTGTCCCCGATCCTTAGCAAACTGGTCAGGTCTGGGTAATAAAAGAGGGAAATTTACTACGGTAATTGTTTATTTGCACAAGAGATGGTTGCATCAAGAAAAAATTGTGGGATATTGATGAATATTTAGTAGAACTGTCAAGTAACGTCAGCGCGAAATGTAGAAAATGAAATAAATCATAGTAAATCATGGAATATTTAACAAAGTAATAAGATCACGAATAGATAGTGTATACCTAAATCCTGATGCCTCGCACTACCAAAGTTGGATTAAATAATTCAAATTTCATACTAGATTATAAAAATTTTAATCGATTTTTGTGATTTCGAAAATTTCAATTTTGATATTTTAAACCAAAAAATTGCATCAATTAATTTTTTTATTTTGATACGTTTAATTTAAAAATTGTAACAATGAAAATATCTATATTATCGTCACTTTTTAAAATGCGAATTTCATTCAACGCTGAGAGACAAACATTTACTTTAGGTTTCCAAACGGAAATAATTTCCAATTCGCGTTTTAATTAATAGTTCTTCAATTTAAATAACTATCATTTCAAATATCATAACAGAGAAGACGATTTGATTAAGGAATTCTTACATTTCCGGAATTATCGATCGCGCGCAGCGCCATTTTAATCAGTTAGTAGATAGAGTTAGAGCAAAATGAAAATAAGATGTAAAATAGAAATAATTCAAAATATTATTTATTAAAACAAATAAATTCAACTGACCGGTGCTGAGTAGCGAATGTGCCCGTCTGGGAGGAGCTTTAGAATGTCGGCCGAGCAGAGCAATGCTGATGCTGGAGCCGCCCAGACTCTGGGAGCCAGCGTTAGCCAAGCGACCGTTGCCCTCACCACCCGAGGGCAGCAGCTTCTGAGGCAGCCCTCTGTAGAACCACGCGCCCGTCCTCTTCCACATTTCGCGCGTCTCGCTGCAGATCTTACAGAGAAGAACCTTTTCCGTGCCGCTCAGCTGTTCATGTGCACATTTGTTGCACACGCCCTGCACATGAAAATGTCTGTATTATGTATGTATAATTTACACAAGAATCGTGGTATCACACATATGAACTTTAAGAATTAAGTTAAATTAAGTTATATCATTAATGACTTGTGTTAATTGGGTCACAATTGACCCGAAATGACGATTGTCGCTTATAGTAGCACTTGAATTCGCCGAAACGCTGAGAAAGTAAGATACATACACAATTTGACTTATGTTAAGATATGAAATATACTTTCCAATTAATAATTTATTGTTATAAAATATTTATAAGTCACGAAAATGTTTGCATTTAAAAAAATTATATGTGCGTGTCATATATGTATGTGTCATTTTGGTTAATCCAAAATGACACATTCGTGAAAGGTGGAGCTTATACAATGCATAAAAGGATCACTCATATTTAACGAGGACCAAGAGACCTGTCTTATCTCGAGATCGTGCTCCGATTTGAGAGCATCGAGCGTCTAGGAAGGTGCGCGTGCCGCGCATTTCCTCTATAGATGTGCGAATTGAACGCTAACATTGTTCATTGCCACCTTTAAGCGTATATATGTAGAAAAACCCTCGTTTTTCCACCTCCAAACTATACTATAGAACCAAATTGAAGAAATTTGATGAGAGGCATATACATTCAGACAGTAATGAATAGAATAGAATAGAAGTGTCGGCACTGAAGAAATAGGCCCGTGCCTGTTGCCGATGCTTTTACTTTTCGTTACTTGGTTCACAAGGGATCCGGCCTTTGGAACCCGATCTTTCCATAACTGACGATTGATTGAGATAGCTGCAGGGCTTATTGCCTGGTCCGTAAGGTTCTAGGCATTTTAAGACTGAACATATGCTCCAGTATAGTTTCGTCTAATCCGTTCTTGAAGGCGTTCATACTCGGAGCGTCAACGATGCTATCATGCAGGGAGGCTGTTCCACATGTCGGTGACTCGAAGCGAGAAGGAATGTTGTCGCATGGATGTGTTACACTTTGTATAAAGCGTAGGTATACTTGTATACTTTAATGAGGTCACCACGCGAACGTCCATAACTGAGGCTTGGAAGCGTCATAATCTTCAACCTTTCTTTATAAGGCTTGCATTAATTTAATCCCGGATTTATCCTTGTTGCACGTCTTTGAACACTCTCGACTAAATTTTTGTCCTTTTCTAGTTGTGGTGACCACACGCGTTTCAAAACTCTAGGTTAGTATGCACGACAGCGATAAACAACAGTTTCATCGATTCAGCATCTATGTACTCGTAAGAGCGTCTGATCAGTCCAAGTCGTTTATTGGCTTTATCAACTGAGCTTCAATATGCTTAGAAAATTTCAACTCATTGCCGGCATTTACTCCTAAATATTTTTCCATTGTCGACTTCGACATCATCACTCTGTCGTTTCAACCGTGTCTTTTCATACTGTAATCTTGTTGTTCATTATTCTGGCCAAGGTGTATTACTTTGCATTCGTCAGCGTTCATACAGTGAACATATTCAGTACTGCAGGAAGAGCAACAGCCTCTGAAGAATACGTCATGCAAGTGAGAAGATCATATATGAAGAAGCGCAACGCGAAGCACTTTAGCCGCATTCGGCGTAGCTTTATGAGTTAGAAATGTAGACTCAATTTGAAACAATGTAGATCAGGACTCTATGAGAATTTACGATAGATAATTAAAACAGATTAAGACACGAAATGCTGCTACAAACTTGAACGTATTCATAGACCTCCATTGATGCTGGCAAGCTCGCTTACAGTGCGGAGAGTCTGCTCGAATGGACGGGAGCGTGGCATAATACACCAGCTTTATGAATGCGAGGTCGTCATTTCAACCAATTGACGGCCACGCGACGACCATCGCTATTGAACCAGACGTATTTTGTTGTAACGGTCCTAGTAGTGAACTAAGGTTTGGATCATTTACAATCTCAAACTGTACGTTACCTTGATTTCTGAACGTAATTGGAGCGTATACAAAGTTGTTGGCTCGTGCCAGCGCTAACAATGTAGACAAAAATTTCGTTTTTGGTGAGAAGTTACTCTGTGACCGAGGCAGCAGATACTAGAGCGGAGACCAGCTGGCGGATAGGCAGGTGGAACTGGTGACATATAGAGGAAAGTGGCAGTGGATGGAGCATTTACCTGGCGGCAGTGATGCCATATGGAGGCAGGTGGCAGTGGATGGAGCATTTACCTAGCTGGCGGCAGTGATGACATATGGAGGCAGGTGGCAGTGGATGGAGCATTTACCAGGCGGCAGTGATGACATATGGAGGCAGGTGGCAGTGAATGGAGCATTTACCTGGCGGCAGTGGTGACATATGGAGGCAGGTGGCAGTGGATGGAGCATTTACCTGGCGGCAGTGGTGACATATGGAGGCAGGTGGCAGTGGATGGAGCATTTACCTGGCGGCAGTGATGACATATGGAGGCAGGTGGCAGAAGGGGCAGGCGTTCACCACACAAAATACACGACGCTTTACCGTCACCCTGTGCCTTCTCTCTGATGGCCGTCACACGTCCCACCAGACGTCTGAGGTATCAATGAGAATTTAGGATAAACCGATAAGTTATATTTGTCCAGTACATCTTAAATTAATTGAACTGTCATTGATGTATCTCAAGATACTCCCGACTGCCTTTGATTTGAAGTATTTGGAGCCTTTGCATATGTATAAGTAACATTGATGTAATCGTAGAATTAACAGCGTCTACTATGGCTACCAGAATGCAGCTTGTTTTTCTTGGAATTGATTGATTGGAATCAAATTTGAGGAATTGTTTAGACTTTAGAGTTGAAGATTTTATCTGAGGCTTGACTTTGCATCTTTATTCCAGTGTGAGCTTACGATTACTTTCAGTGATTACTTGTCAACAAAATGCATTGCAATAAACCCGAAGAATGTTACATACTTAGAGCAAAATATTGCGACAGGCGTGATGCAGGCCGCAGTATAAATAACAAATTTCTATCAGTTCAAGCAGAAGTGTGAAAGAAATTATGCCGACGTGAAAAACTCAAAATCGAGTTTGTTAATCTATGTCATGAATTCGGACACCTTTACATGACTAATAGTTTGTGATTTGTGCAGGATTTGTGTGAACTACGTAATTTATATCACAACAGATTTTAGGGTAAATCGTCATAAATCATAAATCTTGAGAGAAACCAACGCTCAAAGAAAAGCAACGAGTCAACAAAAAAACATTTCTTACATTCGCAAGAATAACCACACAAACATTTCACGCAACGATCGTCTGTTGCTTCGTACTTTATTTTAAACTCTGCATTTAAATTGAACGAGGAAAGATATGCAGTCTCAGAGGGATGCCGAGGAAACTCGTAGGTGAAGAGCGTATCAAAAGAACACGGTGCATAAATTTCCATTTGCAGGATGAAATCTTGAGCGTTCCATTTGCTTTTACGAGTCTCGCCTTCTGTTGAGACAGCTCACTTTTAAATCAATTTCAGATTATATCCGAAACTAGCGAGTAAAGATTTTGCTGCCAGAGGATTCTCATTCTATAAATTGGTTCCTAGTGAATAAAAATAACGTTTTTTTGTGCAGGTGAATAGCTAAAAAAATTAACTATCTAGTTTCCAGCGAATAAGGTTGAAATAAAATATTTGCAGACGTATGACCAGTAAAATCATAGAAGTCTATTTCAAAAAACCTTTCTCTACTTCAGCATTTAACTGGCACAAGTACAACAGAAATAAACATCTGAGGTAGAATCACTCTAGATGGAATTCAGTTGAACCCAGCTTTCAACGACCAACATTCAAATCATGTTATAATATTAGTTGTTGAGGAACAAATTGCAAATCCTTTTAGAAGGCATTTTGCCTAGCGTTAAATTTCCTGATCAACTTCCAACCGAGAGCGATTCAAATAATTAATTAAATTAAATATGTGAGGCTTGTAAAGATCAAGCAAGAAAATATTGTAAGATATTGCCAATATCATCTAGATTAGAAGATCCAGTAAGATATTGCCACAACTTGGTCAGGTAAGAAGAAATCTACAATGAAATTTTCAAGGAAATTTCGAAAACAGCATAAATTTTTCAAATCAGCACATAAATTACTTGAATAAATATGAAACATTAAACGGTTTTCACTGCAAGACCTGAAATGACTCTGTGATACGAAAGATGTCAAAATTAAAAAAAAAATACTACGAGTACAAACCTATTTAATTCTTTTGCACATAGCACCTGAATTTGCATAAAACATCTATGTATTTAACATGACCAATTACTAACCCGATCCTCTGATGCTCTGCCATGTCGAGCTGTTCAGCGCGCTGGATGACCTCAAGTATGGCGGCGGTCTCTGCTGCGCTTAGCCCTTCAGGCCGCGCCGGTGACGACGCCTGCCCTGTGCACCAGCCCATGCGCAGCCTGCACACGGTCATATGCTACTGTTAACATGGAGTAATGTAAGGATTAAAATACTTATAATACGTATACAAATGGTAATGCATGGATTAAAATACTTATAATACCTATAAAAATGATAGTGCAAGGATTAAAATACTTATAATACCTATACAAATGTATGTGTATTTGAAACTAAAGCGTAATGAAAAAATATAATATACGATACGCAAGCGTAACGCAAGGAAAAACCACCCGCAATTAAATGTAATGCAGAGAGAAAAATACCGAGGATTTGAGATTACTGATATATGAAGTACTCATACATATAAAGTAATCATATATATAAAGATATGAATACCCAATGCACAAGCCTAATGTAAAGAGATATTTTAACAAACATGATATACCGGGACTAAAACGCTCAGACAAAAATTTATTATGTGAATTTGATACTTGAAATTACAAGTTTCAGATAAAGGCACTAACGATGTCTCGAATATATTTCTAACGATTTAAAATTATAACTACATATCCAGTGGGGAATTAACTCTTTCCTTTAGGGAACTTAAAGTCTGAAATCAAATTAACACTCGCCAATTAGTCACACATCATATAGAATAAAAATGCAACAATTGCAGTCATAATAAAGAAATATAACTCAGTACTCACTGCAGTGAGTGACAGAGAGCACATTTTCTCGTCGACGAAAACTTGAGGTCACGGACGGACGGACGGACGGACGGACATGGCGAGCACAATAGTGCATTTTTTCCATAAATGAGAAAATGCGCTAAAAATATTATTTAATAGCGAAAGTAAATACACAGCCAGATAAAAATTCAACAATTGCCGTCATAATAAAAAAATATTATTTAATAGCAAAAGTAAATACACAGGCAGATTTAGATGGTATTTATTAAGGACTAGAAGTGAAGAGCTCACTTGGCCCTGAGGGCGAGGCTGCGGTCGCTGGGGCAGACCCAGCGCTCACTGCAGCTCGCCGTCAAGCTGCCTGCGCTGTTGCGCCTCTGCATGTTCTGCACAAATAAAACATATCATTATTCTACGTCTCTCAAATATCTTTTACCAGCATATATTATAAAATTATATGTAATTATAATTTACTGGATGATTCCAGATAAATAAGGGATAATGGCATCGCTGAAACAAAAGAATGAAGTTATATGCTTATTACATTCAATTATGATTTTCGAATATTATTCACCTGCATCAACTATGAATATGTAATTAATATTATAGTGTCCGATTACAGGTAAATATGAATGGGAAGTCACCGAAACGAAACAAGTTGCAAGCTCGTGAACAGCAAGCAATTTGTAGATTGTATGCAGTGTTATTATACTGTTATATCGCTACAGTAATTCTCATGTTTACAGTAATAGTGGTGAAGATTAAAGCATGTGTTATCAGTGCCGGTAGTTAAAATGTACAAAGAAAATCAGCAAGCTAACTGAACGATCACTACCAGCACGATCAGCACGTGCTAGCACTACGTGTAGTTACATGTAGAACAAGCAAATTTTTTCAGCGCTATTTTCAGCGGTTGAAGCGATTCATATCAGTAATGGTATAGGTACATAATTGAGTCAATACGCAATGAAAGTACTCATAATATGTCAATACGTTATCAGTACTGGTGGCATCAGATAATATCAGTATTGGCGCCAGCAGGTGATAATAGTATTGGTTCCATGAGTGCCAGAAGGTAGTCAGGGTGCCAAGAGTTCGAGTGTGAGATCGATATAGGCACTCGCTGAGCCTGCCGAGCTCAAGAGAGAGCCGCTCGAGATGCTTGTGAGGAAAGAGAGCCAGGCCGCTAGCACGTCCACTTCATTAGTTATATACAAAATTACCTATGGACCGCGTCTTAAGTATAAGCCCGAAATATATAAAACACAGGTAAACTGCCTTCTTTATCACCTAGGAGCAAATTTAAGGCAGATAACATACTGAATCACGAATCGGCGAACAACCTACAAAATTAATCAAATGGGTTGGAGGAGACGTACAATTCTTTTTAATCAGCAGTGTACAAACTATAGGGCGATGCAAAACTACTCACGGGATAATTGGGAGAAAATACAACCAAATTGCGTCCACCAACATGAATCAAATTGTCACTTGGTCTACAGGTGATAAAAGAACGAAATGATATCACGTTTACAGCACCTGACGAAAATCCGAGATTAATAATAGGGTTTAATTACATACTTTTACGTTAAAATAACGATGAAACGAGTTTGGCATGCGCTGTTGCACAGAAAATGTCAAAGGGTAATCATCACGATAAATGATAAATGATTGCTGCTGAGAGAAGCAGAATGAAATATAGATTTCAAACACATGAGCGTTTCTCCAGAAGGTCAAGTTTTGAGCGTTTTTCCAGAGACAGGGAAAAATTTGTTTCGTTCAACATTTTCACTTCGTCATTTCAATGCAATCAAGGCGGACGAATAACTAGGAAAATGATTACTAACGTATTTAAAAATTAAATAGAGGTATAAATATTATAAATAAATTATATATATAATTTATTTCAATATAATTATAAATAAAATAATATAATATTCCATAATACATTATGTTATATATTTATATAATTATATTATGTAATAAAAATCATAAATATAATCAATGAATAATAATGAAATTAAATAAAATACAAGCAAAGAATTTAAGCTTTTTACCGTTTTAGCAAGCCACCAACAAAAGAAATATAGCTACGTAAATTGAAACGGTTTGCGCAAAAAAAAAAAAACAAGCTGCGACGAGTAGATTTGTTTTTGCCATTATTACTTCGGAAATTAGCTAAAATTCTCAAGTTACCAGCTCAAAATAAATTTTTTTCAAAATTATTTATTCTGTTAATTGATTCATGCATTGCCTCTGACTTCACACATGTGTGAAAATTTTCAGATCAATTAGACAGGTAAAAGTATGTAAAATATCTGTTATAAGATTTATAGCTGACAAAATTATTTTTTCCCATTTTTTTAATATTGAAAAAAAATTTCAATTTTTAAAATAATTTATTTTGACATTTGATTCATGCATTGTCTCCAACTTTACACAAGTGTGCAAAATTTCAGATCGATAGGATAACTAAAAGTATATTTAATTTCGATTACAAGATTTGTAGCAGACAAACATCAAGAAGTGAAGCTAAAGAGAAGTGTTGTAAAAAGAATGTGCATTTTTCAGTTGTTTAACCATGTAACGACATAATCTTATACCAAGATTATGTCGTTACATGGTCAAACAACTGAAAAATGAAGGCGTTAATTATACGGATTGCCACTTTCAAAAGTAATTAAATCAGCCAGAAAGAGAAAATATAGCACGTAGACTGTAACGTAATTCGAGAGTAGTTACACATCATCAATGTCAATTGTTTCTAAATGTGGGCGAATTGTTTTGAAATATTCCTTTGAGTAACAAGTAAAAATACACGAGTTCACTCTCAACTTCCTACGCAACACCGTCAGTTGCAGTCACAGCAAATTGAGATAATTTGAGGCGTCAGAATTCTTTACGACGTCGTGTCAGGGTCGCCTCACGAACACGTTCGTGGAGTCATTTGTTTGCATCGGTATATGTGATAAACATTTGTATATCTATTAAAAATATCTTATATAGTTTGCTTGTATCAGTGCATATATGAGCTTTGCTGTGATCAATGTTGATTGAACTGAATAGTGCCAGTCTTTAGTCGCGTAGTACCGTACAATATCGTCAATTTATTACAAGGTAATAATGATACATGAATAATATTCGATTGACTACTTAATAAATAATTACTTACGTTAACGACCTAATTTATCAGGACGTAGGACCTAACATTTAGGTTTGAATATATTCTTGCTCATGCATGTTTATTGAATGCTGTGTTGGATAACTGACTAAATCGTTCATGCATGTACAATTCATTTATTTGTCAAAAAATCCAAAGATCTCGCTCTAATGTTAAGATGCAACAACAATTACTTTGATGCATCTTAAACCAGACGGAAGATAGCCGGCCATCGTTTTGTAAGTTCTTGAATTAAGCGCCTTAGCTACAACTATACATATAGCTGTATATATAGCTGTAATAAAAAGTCATTTCGAGCAAGCAACATGGCACTTCATTTGTTGACAGTAAAAAATGTTACAACTTAATGTAAAGGAATGCTTGTTAACAAGTATTTGGTGTCATATGCGAGGTTGCAATGGATCACTTGTTCATTGCGTTGGAAAAAAATTTGTTTCCCTGTTCTGGAGTTCATCCCATAATTTTGAATTTCTATGATTAGAACAAGGTCGAGTAATTTTGACTAAGATACCTGAAAGAATGAACAATTCCAGTCTTTCAAAAACTAGACAGTCAATTAACTTGAAGCAATGGCTGGCAGCGGCTTGAAAGGAATGAAAATAACGTAATTTAAGCTAACTGTAAAATTCTGAAAGTCGAGTTAGAAATTTTTCCGTAGAAATCTCAGCTATTCTTGCAACCAGTTTGAAGAAAAGACCGGCAGCACAATACACGATAGAGTTCTGGTGATAGTCATATAAGTCTCAATACACGATAGGTAGTATTCTGGTGATAGTCATAGAAGTCTCAATACAAGATAGAGTTCTGGTGCTAGTCATACAAGGGTATGACCTGACGAGCGATTTTTCGCCTCTCAGGACCCAAGTGTCGCATGGCAGCATTCGTATCCATGAAAGAACCGGAGCTCCATTAGTGCAGTCTACAGCAGATGATTGGGCCCTCGGAGAGAAGTATTGTCACGGCAGAAACGCTTCTCAGATTACAACGACCAATCACTCAAACACAATGGCATCAGAAACCACAACCACAATGCACTCATAAATTGTGCAAAGAAATAAGAGAAACGTTTCTGCAATTTTCCTTTACTCCATTCAAGACCTCTCACCTTTCCCAGGCTAACGGTAAGAAAATTTCATACAAACCATGTCACTAGCTGTACTTCTCTTTACAAGCTAACCAACCTGACAATACCAAAACAACTAATCAGAGAGCATTGATGCCAAAATTTCCAGAACGATCTTGGATTAAATATTTAACGTGTTTTATTAAAATAGCCTCTCCTCTCTGTAAGGCACAATAACGGGTACTTAAATTACAAAAATACCTCACGACTCCGCTAGACCCACATGCATGGTCAGCTAAAACATATTTGACCTGACTGTCTTCTGGAATGCCGCCTTTTTTATTGTTATTTGCAAACAATCGTCCTCTGTTAGTTTATAAACGTGACAAATGTGGTTCATTATAAACTAAGCAGAAAAAATAATCAACGATATTGATTCCCACATTAGATAAAAAAATAAAGTTGAGTGCTAGCGAGAATCAAATTCTGGCGAACATACAAATGGTGCACCTTTCAGTGTATCCGTGTTGACAAACACGTCAGTCTAAAAATTCCTCGCTTAAAAAAAGGATTTAGAACGCAATTTGCTTTGCGGCGAGCTTTCACGCGCACTCTGAATATCATTTTTAAAGTGCATGTAATTTTATCAGATGAACCTTTGCCACGCTATGAGCAAAATAATGCTGCAATATCATACGGCTATAAACACTGATGGCCATCAGGGTGACGAAGGAAATAGTATTAAAAATAATCAAAAATGCACTACATATATCCATGCACAATGTAAAATTGGTAGTATCCTAACTTTCTTCTCCTCGAAGAAATTTAATCGGTCTCCATGCAGTGTATTTCTTCGTAAGAAACGCACAGCAGACACATCGATACCAATAATGCAGGAAATAAGATCACCATATCACAGAATGATTCATTAGATCAAAGTAAAATTTATACACGCAAGGCAACATAGCTAGCGTAATTAATAACTAATCCTAATCAGAAAGAACGTGTAGACTATAAAATTATTATTGAATCTATGAAAAGCTTATGCCCCAAACTTCAAGGAAAGTTCAAACGTATGTTCTTAACGCTACGTTTCTTCACAGCAGAAACTTGCTACCTTATAGAGCTCCTTACGAGAACTTTGGTCCTGCTGATGAGAGAGAGGAGCATAAGCTCTGACCTGCCAGGATTGGGAGCGTGTCGAACTAGGAAACAACACAGGTTTCTTGGTAATTCAACGAAATAATTTGATAAGGTGAACTTTCTTAATTCATATGCAAGTTTTTTTTACCAGATCAAAATTGCTCAGAAGACTAGAGAATCAATGGCACAAGAAATGACAGTACAACGCTGCTATTAACGCAAGCATAGTTTCGCGATCAAATATACCTGCAGCATCATTGTTTTATAGTTGAGAGATGCATACTAATTAATTATAGGGCTGGGAACCACTTTAAGTAAAGTCAAACCAAGAGGGACTTTCGACGGGAATCTGCTTTACGCAATAACGTTAAGTTTGAATGAGTTGGTACGTATGAAAGTTGCACCCGTAAAAATAACAGCATAATATATATGGAGGACAAATTGGTACAAACATACATAACATAAGGAAATATTACAAATTATATGAATACAACAGGAGCTCTTTAAAATCACTTCAGGCCGGATGGTTCGTATTGACAAGGGGTTCTATTGGAAAGGTATAACAGGCTTTCTAACAATACCACTTTCGAAGTATATATTTCCTTCGAAGCGAAGACGAAGAATCACAGTGCTGGGAAACATAAAATGTTGTTTGTGTTTCCACCATATGCGCCGGCCCGGCAATAGTGGAATCAAACATCGAGTTACGATGTTGTGAGACCACATGTCAGTGCCATTGGTGACAAGCAGATACGTTTGTCAGTGTCACGACTAGACGCCAAAACTTTGTCTTACCCTCATCAGAACTTGGGACAAAAGCCCTCGACATACGAAGTTACTGAGAGCAAAACTCTGTATCCTTGGCAACGAACACAAAAGAAGGACACTGTATTTCAAACAAATACTGCAGGTACACAATGATGAGTATTTTTAATGCCCAATAATTATCCTCGAAATGTGCAGAGAGAGCAACCGAGTACCGTCATTCATTTTAATGGAAATGATCTGCCCTGCAGGCAGGAAATGTCATCACGAAACAAAAATTAGTGGATAAAATTCATGGGTCGAGAGAAAAACTCCAAATAAAATGTTAAGGGTAAAACCATGAGAAATATATTGGTTTCTACAATGTTAATGAATGTTTTGCACACGTCTGTGCGGCTGAAACGTTATAGAACCAATGAATATGGAAGTGGTTATGCAGGTACACAATGATGAGTATTTTTAATGCCCAATAACCATTCTCGAAATGTGCAGAGAAAGCAACCGAGTACCGGTACCGTCATTAGTAACAGGCCATGGGCCTATTTCTTCACTGCCGACACTTCTATTCTATTCTATTCATTTTAATGGAAATGATCTGTGCTGCAGGCAGAAAATGTCAAATGTCATCACGAAACAAAAGTTCGTGGAAAAAAATTCATAGGTCAAGAGAACCACTACAAACAAAATGTTAAAGGTAAAAGCATGAGAAATATATAGGTTCCTGCAATGTTAATAGACGTTTTGCTCACGTCTGTGCGGCTGAAACGTTATAGAAGAAATGAATATGGAAGTGGTTTCCTCATGCAAACAGGAGAAATCCTTCTGGAACGGAAGAACGAGATTTAAAATTTTCACATGACGTAAAAACTGCAACCTCCTTCACTCCTGAAGAATTTTGTGCTTGAATTTGTTCATTTAATTTTCATAGTCAGCAAACCTTGGCGGCTAACGCGAGGGTCTTGAACTGATTTGAATAAATTGAGCCAAAAGGCAAAAACTAGTTTTAAAGAAAAGGAAAGTACGAGGCTTGTTCTGTTACAGTAAAGGCGTACATTAGGTTAGAGCCAACAAACATTCATTGAAGTTTATAATTCGAGACTACTTTACTTCTCTGATTACCCGCCAACTCAACACTTCCAAAGGATTTTCCAATCAAACAATTTTCAGAGTTTCAGCAAAAACCTCGAAAATTTCCAGTGTAAAAAATGCCACTTACAGCATAACTTTGACCATTAGTGTAAAATTTTCTAATATTAACCGGGATTATTGAGGCAAAACTTCTGAATGAATATCCCTTCATATTAACTATCCACCTAGTCGGAATAAATACCTATTCTAAATAAATTTCCATTCTGAATAAATATTTATTTTTCTATTCAATTATCAGCTCAGGGTTTCATCAAGCCTCATATGCATCAGCAAGTAAGAGTACTAGCGATAAACGAGTTCTAAACCTGCATTGGACGGAGGATTTTGCGAAGGCGTATGTATCTGTGGATGGCTGTAGGTTATTTTATTGCATTCTTTTCTTATACTGAAAGATTTATTCAACGTATATTTTATGAGTATTTTATTCGATGTTTTGCCTGTTTTGCAAATCATTTTGTTTGATATATCTTTAAAAAACATTTCGTTCCAAATAGAGATTACATGCAGAGCTATTAAACTATTCCACTCATCACGACGGTAAGGCTGTATTCCATTATACTATAGGCTCATGAGAAAAGGCTATGTTGTTTAGAGTTGATTGTCTTACGAACCACGTAACATCAGAGGGGAGAGAGAGTGATGCCAGCATAAACAAATATTCCTGGAAATACGTGTTGTTTACCTGAGAACAACTACAACTGAAAAGATTCGTCAAATTACACAATGTAATTTGAACTTAACTAACACCTTGTAACATTAATAGAAAAGTTGAAATTTGTTGCGAAAAACATGAATCTTTCCTGTAGAAATGGAAGGATAAAATGACAGAATCACATCATGTACTCTAGAAATCCAAGCAATGGAGTAGATCCTTCGGAATATTGGATATTTATTTCGAATTTGTTGAGTAAATATCGATAACTATTCGGAAGAACCTTCTAAGGATTGAATTTGGAAAATTTACTACTTTTTATTTTTAATACTAATTTTTATTCAAATTGAACACAAAATTTGAAACTTGTCAAAATTGCAGTGAAAATAGCTTTGAGTTTTTTCTATTTTATTGTCCTGCAACGTATCAAATAGTTTGATCAAAAATCGTTTGAAAGAGATTCATTTGGTTGGCCACCACACAAAAAATTATCTTCCGTTTATGAATTTAAAAAGTATTTTCACACTGAACTCTCTATCAGGTAGACGAACTGAATAAAATAATTTGAACATTTCATTAAAATCAATGTCTTCCATTCTTTTTTCCATAACTTTTACTTCCACAACAGACTACATATCATGGGAATAACGTCAAAATCAATGTGATCATCAAAATATTCAAAATGTAATTTAGAATTGTCACGGACAACTGTTAATAGTTACGTCATCTAATTATATTGACAGTTGGTTGCCAAATCGAACAAATTGAAATGATACCACATTAGCAAGATATGCTGCGAAAAACTTGTATCTACTTTAAACTAAAAAAACTCGTTGAATTCAAAATAGCAGATGAAATTAAATTCGTGGCATTTCCACAACAGAGAATTCGTTGATGAAACTTTCCGGNATATCTCCTCGATGAAATAATCTGTAAGATACTTAAAATTATATTGAACTACAAGAGTCGAAAATTTAATGCAGAAATTCAACTCAAAGGTGAAAACAGTTTCAAAACTGTAAAACGAATGAAACTGGAATATTTTTGCATGCAAAGTCGAAGTTCCCTAATTCGCTCAAATAAATTTAATTCGCTTTATTAATTTCCGTACGACTGGAACACGTAGTAGACCTGCGGTTGAGTTTATGCGCTTCCTTTTATTGGTGATAAATACATTTCAATCGAATTCATAGATAATAAATGTAATCGTAATTCATCAATTAGGATTTCAAAAGAAGGTAACAATTCGTTTTTACTAGCAACCGAAATTTAAAAAAAGAAGTCTTGTGAAGTTCGATCAGTTATAGAAAAGTATATAAAAGTTATAAAGAATATCAAACAGGTATATATATATATATAGCCTCCAACATTCAATTCTTAAAAATCAGCAAACAAAAAGGTCCGAACACAATTATTTTTAATTTGAACTAGTAACAGAGAATGATTTGTTAACAAAACCAGTTGGTTTAGGACGCTTTTAAAACATTTTACTCTCGAATACATCATTTCAAAATCTCCATCGAGTTTTTTGGTCAATCCTATACTTACTTGACCATTCCCCGATTCGGTTTTAATTATTCTTTAAATGTCTTGTGACACATAACGAGTTTCATTATTCGTAGGTACTAATGATAAATCCAAATTGAAACCTGGAAATCCATGTTCAATATATACATGGTCGGTAGCTGTAACATGTAAAAACGCCACAATTTTAGTGTGAAATATATTTTTGACTAATTGGTTGCAATATGAACCATTTTTCAAGCTGACATCATGCAAAGCTATAAGAAATAACTCCCTTATAATTCAGCTTTGTATTTTGGATCACCTAAACTTCCAAGAAAAAATCAGTTGAACAAGATTCAACTGATTAATGTCCCTTAGTATTCACATGCGTTTCAACTTTTTATAGAGAGGTCATGTCCTTGACTTCGTGGAATATCTTATAATAACTTAGCTTTTAATAACCTACACATATTGTATTATTAACACGTCCTTTCAAGGACGTGTTAATAATAGAAAATTTTCTATCCAGAATTTAATTAATTTACTTGATCAGCTTCAAATTTGAATCTTTTTTGGCTTCTTATTGACATAACGCCAGGCATTGCATTAATTGATAATAAAAACGCATGCTTTGAGTAATAATCTAAAATTATTTGCTATTAACCAATCATAATCTTAAACGATTAGAATAAATTTAAATAATAAGGCAATGAATATGAACCATTACAAAAAGCCACATAAATGATTCAGGAGAAAAGATATACGGATACGAATTACTTAATAAACCCTGTAAGTTGAGCATTTAAAAATTCTGTGTTTTTTTGCAACCCTGGAAATAAAAACCAAGCATTTCTTCGCAGTACACTTTGTAGTCTATCAAATTTAAAACCTGAAATTTTGTCATAACAATTTTCTCAGTCGAAACAATTTTTTGTTATTCAAGGCTTTTAACTTTTATAAAATCATTAACATAATAATTATTTATCTTCGGATGAATAAAAGTTTCCGCAGAAGAAACTGTCCAATTAAACACTTCACTTAAAAATAGTTGGTATCTTCCAACTCAATTACATATCGGCCTTACTAAAACATGAATCAAGAAGAAAACGCCAGTGCAAATTTGAGCTATTCTTCACGAGTATAAGTACATAAATCAGACGAGGCACGATAGGTAAAAGTCTCCGGGAGAGCAAGCCGTGCTTCATTTTAGCTCGAGTGTATATATACAGAGAAGAAATCTACGGTAAATATCAACATATTCAATTTACAAATTGCTTGACAGTAAAAAACATGGGCAAATAGTCAGTGGTCATTTCGAACAGAAGCAATATCATCTACCGCAACTTAGGGCCAGAAATTCATTCTATGAAAAATGAAAATAAAAATAAAATAAACATAGGGTTATTAGCCAGCGGGCCACACGAGGTGAACTTCTATAAAGATAGTTTCACTATTGTAGAAAGAATAATATAAATAACTGAATACACAAACAGCCACAAATCTGAACACTTCAAGAGCTAGTTAAACTATTTTGAAATAACTTTGCCACTGAAACAACAAAACAACTTGGAAAATACCATTTATTTCAAACATCAACACTAACAACTGTATAGTAGCGAATATAATTGAGATTCTGCTCACGGGCAATAAAAACATGTAAACAATAGCAGGTAAACTTAGCTATATCAAAATTAAGCGTCCAGTTAAATGATTCGGTTACTCAACCAACGTTAAAAAGTTTAATCCAATGAGAAAGAAGTTAAATGAACAGGAATGCCGTGAAAATTAACGTTGTTCGCTGTGAAGGATATTTCCATGGCGGTGCACTAAGCAGCAAATGTAGAAGCGAGCAACATCATAGGCGACAAGATAAATAACATGCACGAAACTTATGTGCAATAATCTAATTAAAATCTCTACGAAGCAGTATGCTGGAGTAGGATAAAACACGGAGAGTTAAGTAAGTAATACGAAGTAATCTAATCTAAGTTATAAAATTATGTTTAATTTAGTGAGACACGTTAAATAGAAATTGTATCCGGCGCATGGAATTCAAACGGTAAAGAAAAAAATTTGATGGAATCAACACGTACACTTGACCATCAAAAAATAATGCCTTTCATCAGTAGCTTTAATATCATAATATCAGATTATAAGAATTTGTGAATAAATAATAGAATTTTCAGTGAATTTCATGACAAAATCTCGTAGTCAACAAAAATCATGAGTATGGTTTCTTGAATAAATGACTTTTCTCGAGCTTGGCAAACCACATATGAAGTTGACATCTTATTCACAATTTTTTCTTAGTAATTATATGTTCAGGCCAATCACCACAACAGGTTGATTTAACGCTACGTCAATTGCATAGGAATCTTCGCTATTATATCCTTCAAACTTGCATCGTATTTTATTCTATATTTATTAAACTCAAACCCGTTATTGACATGATTCACCTCTTTCGGTCCGCTGGTTGCCAAGGATATTATTTTTTTACTTTTTCTCCATTAACACGTTGACTACGTATTGGTACATATGCGTACCCGTACGAAATGTATTTCTGCAGGAGGTAGTGGTACATAATTCAGGTTGCCTAAAATCGGCCAAATCCGAGAACAAAAAAGCCAAAAAAGGCCGATAATTCAATGTATACTACTAGTTTATTTGTAGGTTCCGCTAAAAAAATTTCATTTATTTTCTTTTTGCTTTTAAAATTTAATTAGGAAGTACCCCTATCATAAATTTTAGCCGGCCAACGCAATTGAGAAAAACTAAATCACGGATTTTGCCCGGAAAAAATTACCGTCTGGCAACCCTGCTTATAAAAAGTACAAAACATGAAATAATAGTACAAGATGAAGCAATCGTAGTCAACGTGTTAAACAGAGACAGGGTGTTAAAATAAAAGGACTGTAACGTAAAACGCAAAAATTTATCACTTCAATAAAAACTTTGATCCAGACCGTTTCTTTAATGGGCAATCATTCAGGAAATTGGCAATCAGGAGAGCAACCTTCCGTTCATCTTATACCCTCGCTCTTGTGCTGGTAATGACTGCCAGTTCTCATACATCCCATAAAAAGTCAAGTGCAATTTATATTGCAATTACTTGAGCAAACGCGAGCAGCACTATAATCATTCATGCATCCAATTTGCAAAGTAATTTTCCCACATTTACCATAATTAATTCGCGCCGCGTATGAACACGTATAATATTTATTAAATGGGGCATTTAATCTAAACTCGTCACCTGACGAGGAACAGAGAAGGTATCAAATGAATTATGTTTGTTTTTTATTTGCACTAGTGCAATACAACTTCTCTTTCTATTACGCACGCTTTCAGTGCACGATGCAGAGTCTGCAGCAATAGATCACTAGTTAAGAAACTTTCATCGCTATTTACCATCATAAATACGATACTGGATTTATTCACAAACGAATTACCGCCTCCTACAGTTTCTCCAGGAAAGTTTTTAACATTAATTCAAACTGCTGTTCAGGGAGCGCTTAAATTAGACCAAATAGAACTTAGATGCTTGCTACTGCTTTATTTTCAAAGCCAACGAAAAAATTAACATTTAATCCAAATTCCTATACAAAAAAAAGGATCAGGTGAATTTTACAGGTTATTGAAAGGACAATGACGAAAAAGGAAAAAGTTGAGGAATGGGCTAAATGATTCCGAGCAGAAACGTATACAGTAGTGAATATGCACTAAAAAACAAATTAATGAATAGGAATTAATTGAGCCAAGACAATAACACAAGAATTTGGCATTAAGAGACATGTAAAGAAACCAGAACAGAGCGCGCAAAAATTATTGTAGGTTAAAAAAGAATATGATGGATTAATTCACAAAGGCTTCCATGTATATCACTCCATTTATTTTATCAAACCTTTCAAGATCGCATTTAAAATGTGTGAAGAGAGTACCAATTTTTAAAAAAAATTGAGGTTTAAAAATAATCTTTTTCTTATGGTTTAAATTTAATCCTTTCCTAAGTCGAGCAAAATGGTTCGTAAAAATATTCATAGAATATGCAAATTAGACACCATTCATTTTATCGGCTATTAGGTTGCCGAGCTCCTGCTCTTTTCCCTTACTTTACAGCAAGACTTGAATGCCACTGAATTCGATACACCGCAATTATTCCGCCTCACTCCCTAACCTTGAGCCAAAGTTGAAATTTTAAGACGTATGTCAGCCATAAGGTTAACGGTTTTCATTAGAAGAACAATCGCCGTTTCCATGTAATTTTTATACCAACAAGTTCAAATTTTTCCTCAATCACCTGTAACCATAAGTTTAGTCAAAAGGATTCTCGCTTGTTCTAGGAGCCCGAGCTATGATTTTATGGAAGAAGTTTCTTTAAAAGTCGGCAGAACACAGCCAGACTATCGTCTCGACCTCTACGCTCAAATAGAAATCAGATTTTCTGCCCCGACACATGTCCGACCGAGACAGACACGTATGAGAATATGAATTTTCTAAGCTCTGGTTCATAAGCTTAAATATCTTGTGTTCTGCGCGCTCATATAAAGTTCCAAGTAATTTCAACTATATAGCGTTCCGTCATTTGAGGAGGAAAATGGCTTATGTAAATACGAATTTTTAGAGAAAATATCTCGGACCACAATATCTCAGTCTACAATTCTCACTGTCGGATCGCCAGCGTCAGCTCAGAATTTCACAAAGCTCGCTTGACGCCGCGTCAGCGAGCATGAATGTTCAACATACCCTCAGAAAAATTAAAGTCATGAAGTCAATATAGTGACACTTCCTGTAAGAACCACCGATCCATTCTCTTGCCTGGCCAAGCTGAGTCAGGATGACCCACATAGGCAAAAAGTGGATCGCTATTTGGACAAATTCCACTCATTTCTTTGAGCGTAAGCACAGTTACTCGACTCTAAGCATAGGGACCTGCACAAGCAGGCTGACAGCACCGCTACGGGAGCCCTGCAAGTCACGGCGCTGTCACGGCGCTGCGCAGTGTGACGAGGCAGCAACTGCGCAGAATTCCTAACAACTTCCAGTACGTGAGCAGAAATTTCGAACAGCCTCTTCCATAAATACAGAGCGACTGACACTATATATGGAAGTATCGTGGACATCTCGAAAAATGAATTTAGGTAAAAGTCTCCGTAAAAATGAACATGTAAAAACATACGAATGACGTAAAAAATAAATCCAAAATTATTATGATTTAAATCAAAGTTAACTTTACCTTTACCTCAGTTAAACTGCATGATTACATACAAAAAATTCAAAGTAGTTCCTTGACATAATAGTCCATCTGAAACATTTTTATTTGAAGTCAATAACAAGGCTTGTTGCCTACTGAAGCAGCAGCACCAGCTCTGCCAATCTTGAAAAGTTCAATGTTGCAATAGCAAATACAGCGATTATAACGAGATCATTGTTTGCATTTCTAATAACATACTGCTTGAATCCTCTCAATTTTTACATGCATTTCTTAAGTCGACGTAATGCATGTAGTGGTTAGTCGATTAAAAAGAGAAATGATGGCAGTTGAAAGTGGCTAGATGCATATGTGAACATAAATGTATCATTATAGTGCATAAAATAACGGATACAGGTAGGAAAATTTTGAATAATGCAAATAAATAATTTACAGAAAAATTAACTCAAGTTCTTAAGATCTGAAGCGTGATTTACTTCCTTCAATAATATTGAGTCAGAGGTATGAAAAGGTTTGAATATCCTCGAATAATGCGTGGGAGTCTCATTAAAGGGCACTTGCATCCGACGATGTCACATTTAATAAGGTTGATTGAATCTCGTTCTCCAGGCTGGAATATCGCTGAAGCGCCGTCCACTAATTGGACAGGTCGAGGGGCCTTCACTTCGAGGCGCCAATAGTGACACGCAATTCAACATCTGGTAAATTTTGGGACTTCCATAATCCACAAGCTTCAAGAAAGATTACATTTCTGTATTTTCACTTTCAAATTTTTACTGATACGTATGAGATCGTAAAATTCGGAATCTTAATATTTTGTTAAGATTCGCTTCGTTGTAACAATTTAGACAAAGCCAATGTGATCAGGGACAGATCTTTTGAAATTTATGATTCAATGGGCCAAAATTAAAATTTTGTACTACACAAACTGTTGCATTCACGCACTGACCGCGGGGAAGTCAATGGCGTGGAGAGATTCTTAAAGAATGTAAAATGAAATGTATGCGAGAACTATTGCAAGCTAGAAGCGCTTTCAAAATAACGACAAAGCTGATTTCCCACTGTGATACGTTTTTAGAAAGCACCACCAACACATGATATTAATGCCAAGCTTTGTTCGAACGAAAATAATCTGATTAATGCACTCTAAAATTATTATAACTTTATATGCTTCGAAAACAGTTCTATATGCCAAGCGTTGAACAACAAGCAATAAGAAATATACCCGAGGACAAAATCGTCAAACCATTATCAGGAGGCCGAGGATTCCACTGTCATTAGGTTTCCACTCGAAGCATCGCAGAAAGGTAAGTTTCTTCACCTATTCTTTTACACATTCTCGAATTTTCCCCACTTTTTGCATCGTCGATACATGGGATCCAATTTTTTTTACTTTTATTAATCAGGCTCTCTCTCAACATGTTTTCAAAACATCGGCTTCCAAATCTTGCAACGATTCATGTGTACATGCAGAGGTTCAGGCTAAAACTGAAGACGAATTCGCAGCTAGAAAACATGTCAATTAAGGAGCGATGTTGTCGCAACAACGCAATCACGGCAATGGCGTGCCGGCCTGAGTAATTACCACACACAACGCGAAGATTTATCTCGAGATAGTGAGCGCACTTGGTAAAGAATTAAGCGGCATTAGCGCAACGAAGACTTAATTAGATGCTAGGAACCCTTGTATGCTTGCTGCGAGGACAGGCAAGATTAAATTTGCTGAAGGCGCTTGCTTACTAGAAATGATAGATAATCAGGGAATTAGAGAGAAAATTTACATTCTCAGCGTTTTAATGTATTGTCGTGTATGACGCCAGTTTTACAAGTAAACCTTATTTATACATGATTTTCGGTCAAACTCAAATCCCAGTTTTATAATGTACGACTAAGCGAACATAGTGTTTCGTTAAACAAGCGAATCTGATTGGGTTTCATATATGATGTATGAGCATTTCTTACATCATAAATTTAATACTTTTGAGCGAATTTCGCGTATTACTCGAGTTGGGGGCATGCTTCAGTAATTATGTCACACAATCACTCGTACAGAAGACTATTCACATATTTCCATTTCACTAGAAAATTTTACTTGCAAGAAAGCAAGCGACTTCTTTCCATGATTGAATTTGGCAGCAAACGACGAGAAAGGAATGACGTTTTTCGGTTAAGACTTTCCAAGCTATTCTTGGTCGAAAAATTTCGGGGTTTACGGGCGCGTGTTTCAAGTTCACTCTGGGCGATGAGTTGGACGGGACTTCTTTACGAGACGTGCTCTTTAAAAACCGCGATAGCGAGAGAGCAAACCAGCTCAAGAAGAGAGTCTCGAGGATACACAGAGAAAATTATAGAATATACAAATACACACTGGCTCAATATCCGAACGTTTAAGGGAATATTTCGCATAGAATAACTATTATTAAATTTTGACAGAAAATGTAACCAAAATATTGACTAAGTTTAGCTAACCGTACGGATTTTCATGAACACAAATGATGCCGGTAGCCTCATTTCGACAACCAGAAATAACTAAGCACTGATAATTCTGGTGTAATATTACCATTTGGTCATTCACGAATACAATATGAATTAAAAATTATTTCATCAACTTATCTATTACATATATGACAATTTTTTAGATCTACCGCAATATCTCCTTATAACACTTTGAACGAGTCAAAGAACAAGCGAACATTCAACATCACTGCAATGATTTTCTGGGCACATGCAAATAGTGTTGCATGTGGTGCAGTAGTTGTGGACTTTAATGGAACGGTGACGACGCTCGCATAACGCAGGTCCGCAACCACAACGCTATATTTGATTATTCTCATCCATTTTACAAGTATTGTGTTATGGATAATTAAATGAAAAGTATTTTCAAGGCGAGCTAATGAAACTACGGTAAATTTATGTCAAGATGTACACGTAAGCTCTGACATACGAGGCAATTTTTTGCTCAAAAAATGTTCATACGATGCAATTTTTGCTCAAAAATGTTCATACAAGGCTATTTTTTGCTCAAAAATTGCTCTAAGGCAAGACCTTTGAGCAATTTTACAGCCAGGGAAAGTGAAGCTTTTTAAAGAACGTGTAAAGCTGGATTTGAATGTGGCAATAACACCCATAACGAGATATTTAGGTATATTGAAAGAAAAATATGTCAGGGATCAGTAAAAACTTTTTTGCGCCTGCATTTAATTCACCAACGATGAACATTAAAGCTATATTGGAACTTGGTGGTATTGCTGAATAACCACAATCAGGCATAAAGGGTATTAGAAGGTTTTGAATAAATTAAAGGGTTTTACTGTTAGAGGAACACTAGTGAGCACCACAAAGCTCTTTAACGCCAGTGTAAAGTGGGATTGAAATACATCTCTGACACGATGAGTTCAGAGGCACATGGTGAAAGAAACAGGCAACGGCGTCCACAAGTGTAGATTACATTGAGGCACTCATCAATGCTCAGCAGCCCGGGTATAAAAGAGGCCAGCTGCACTATGCCTACCTTCAACTGCCCACGCATACATCGCATATTTCTGTAAAAACAAGTTTGTCATGCCCATGTGAGGAGGGAAGAGGAGAGAAATGCGAGTATGCTTGTAATGTTTACAGCAAAGAAAATTTATAATCCGAAAAATTTTTGAACATAATTTACAGTGAAGACTGTAATTTATGAAGGCAGGAGACTAACTAATTTGAAGGCATGAACATTGAACATCCAATTCAACACCGTGTGTAAAATAATAGGGCTACTCTAAGCGTAAAATAAAATTGAAAGCAGTATAAGCAAAAATAGTGTGCATCAATAAGTCCTAAATCAATACCAAGCTCGCCGCAGCAAATGCATTAGCGAAACAAAACTACGTCTTCAAAATAATTAATAGTAGTTACATCTAACAGAACCTATATGGTGATTCGGTAAAATACCATTACTATTACTATATCATACCAATAGAAAGTTATTACCATATTGATACACTAAATAGTCGCAAAAATATAAATGCATGTTAACTAATAGAATTTCTACCCAAAGATTGATATTGCGGCGAAAAATATATCATGATTGTGCACACTGTGGTCGTGCATTAAATTGGAATGCTGCAACCGTACAATAACTTCATTTCTAAAAATTACAATCACGCACGTTCTATTGCGTAAAATACCTCTTAATAAATGCTACAAGTTTTGTATTTTGCATACACAGTGCACAGGGGTCAAATTTAAGTGTGAACGACGTACAATAAAATTCACTATCAAAGTTTTCTATCAAACTTAAAGTCCAAAACAAGTCACACAACTTTGCTTTTCGCAATTGAGTTCAACAATAAAACACAATGACAACTTGGGTAATTGGTCGCCTAGTAAACAACAGCCCGGAGGAAACGAGCGAGTGATGAAATAAGCGACAGCTTCTTGACTCGCTTGTTTTTATCTCGTCAACGGACGCCTTCGAGGGATTAACACGTACGCTCAGTAATGTGTGCAAAAATCTTGTGAATATCATGGAAATGTTGACTTAAGAATTGAGGTTCGTTTAACGATACTCAAGGATATCGTTCAGGTAATCTCAGGTAATCGTTTAACGATACTCACGGTTGAGACACTTTAGCCCTCGCACGTGCGTTTCGTTAGTGTTTTTTATTTTATTATATTTTTCTTGGGAGACGATGCGAGACGATTATAGCATGCCGAAAATTTTTGTTATGGCATAAACTACCTATGTCTTAACCAACGACGAAAATTGAGACAACATTTAACTTGCAGTGGAAATCCTAGACGATACCGGAAAATTTTTCTTTTAATTACGCTCGTGTTGGTTCACTTATAAAAAAAACATTCCAAGACGATCAGAGGTTTACATCTGCCGCTCGATACAAAAGTTATACATCAGAATCGACGTTGTTATCTAGCAATTCGACTCCATTTGTAACTTAACGCGGGTTAACAGCGACAATAATGAGAAATTATTGTTGACTGCTTTTAAAAAGGTGTTTGTTATGAACAACTCGACTAGAGCGACCACAGCTGTAATTTGGTTCTAACCTTATTTCAAAGCATAGATGACCATCAAAGAGCTCAAGAGGTAACATTTTGTCCATGAATAAATTAAAATCTTTGTTCACGGATACATTACCAATTTTTATGGCTTTTTGTATCAAAAGGTCTGTTAACTAGAGTACCGGTAATGAGTTTCCATCACAAAACTAAGGGTTTTACGGTATATCCAAGTAAATCCTATAACGAACAAACAATTTTCGTTCGAATTTCAAACATTTTTTGATGCCAATATTACCATGAAGATTTTCCAGAATTAAGAAAACAATAAATCTCCAGTAGATCATTCCAATTCAAGGCAATGAATGACCATCGGACCGACTAAAATTCAATAGATAATTTACATATAGCTGATGAACAGCTAACGATATTTAAGCGCCACTGCGCTCGTAGTTTAACATAAGGGGGTTAAATCATTTATACCGTCGTGTATAAAACAGCAGGTCCTTTACAAGTCAACAAGCCCAAATGGAAACGATAAATTGATGTGACATTTGATTAGGTTACAATTCCATCATTTATTAGCAAGTCACTGTCTTATAATGAAATTTTTTTCAGTCTAAGTGGTTGCAAAGGCAGCAAAAATTACAATGTTTAGTACTTAGCAAGTATTTAAATCAGACACGCAGTTTACTCTAAATTTGACCGGTTTATTGTCATATCAGTAGGGATAAATCGTCAGAATTCAACCTTTTTAAGAAGAATAAGGACAAATTTTGGAATGGTGAATCATATTTAAGGGATGTTAATATAAATGTGAATAACCTAGATCAGTAATAAATATTTCGATAACAACCAACATTGATAGCATGTCAAGTGTAACATATAGAAAAACAAATATGAGAAACTAGCTCGTTTATTCGAATGATTTATTCTAAATATTCATTGAATTTATTTTTATTTATTATTAAGTTCAGTGTTATATGTTTTAAAGGAATGTATAAATTCATAACAACAATAGCTATAAGGGTCAGAAGGAAGCCATGCCGTTTGAATAAAAAACTAGCCAATAAGTAAAATCTGCAGAGCGATTCGCACCTCTAACAATATATTAAAAACATTCAAAACACTTTCCATGCATATTTTATGGGTTAGTTTGAATGATGGATCAAATAACTAGATATCTGAACTGTTTTTGCTTCTCGAATAATATCTTGCACAAGTTTATTTGATGCTAGCAGGTTGACTCGGTGATGCCTGGGATAAATAATCTTCGCGACTTGAAAATCCAGTTAGCCTGAATTCTAAATTTAGGATATTCCGAACACGAACATCCCGAATTCCGCTTCTCTTTAATAATTTTTAACCTTACGAATGTTATTCAAATAATCACCCGTTTCAACCAACATCTAACCAATGTGAAATCACACTTAAAAATTCGATAAAAATTTACATTTTTCCCCATTGAATTATTTATTATTGTTTCATTCAAAATAAAATCTCGGGTCCAGGTATCTAATATTCTGACACGAAAGGTTTTGTCATATCACTCGAACAGCCCCTATATATTGACGGCGCCAAGCTTCAAACACAACATTTTGATGTACATATATATTATATATAAGATTAAATACTCACCAGCTGTTTGTACAGGCTTCCATTAAGCGTCTTCTACGAGGTTATTAAGCGTCTCCCATGAGGTTATCCATTGCTGTTCTTTTTGGCATACAGACTCATGTCATTCCCATGAGGACTCACTAGCAGTTCACTTTATTACCACACTCTGTTAACCGAAACAAAATATAAGAGAATTAGTACAATCATAAAACCATTCAATTAAAAACTTGATTTATGCATAGGAAAATTCTAGGTACGAGACGTGAATTGCAAGCAAGTGTTGAGGGCATTCAGAACACATCTGTTCAATATACCGCATAAATAAATAAAAAATCGTGTTTCAAAGCACAGCTTCGCGTTTCTTGAAACGAGCAAGTAGAAAAAATCAAATTAGCATGATTGATAAAATGGAATGCTAGCACAATTTGTCTAGAATCAAACCATGCGTCAGTCAGATCGAGGTCTTCCTGAGGCCACTATTTACTACTTCAATTTTATAAACCATCGCTAATTAGACGGGAGAATCCTAAATCCAAGAGCACTGTTTAATATATACTATGCTTTCAGAGGATAATACGTTTTCTAAATTCCCCAAAGGATTTTTAGCATAAAATATTTTTCTTTGTTTCGTTAAGTTTCACCTCTGCACAAGTTTTTTTTTCTCGTAACTATTACAACTCTGGATCTGGTTTCACTTCCAGAGTTCGATAGAGTACAAATAAAAAATATACTGTCATTTAAATGAAGATTCATTTTTGGATATCATTCTTTTATTCAGTACTTAGATTAGCAGGATTATTTCATTGCCAAGCGGGAGTTGTGCGCTGGACAGACAAACTAGGAATTCATTAGCTTTTTCGCCAAGCCTTCTTCCTGCTGTAGAGCCCCACAATATAAGAGCTCAGCGTCCGGCCGTAATTACCGTCGCTCCGACGTCGATTAAGCAGCACTGCTGGAAGCCCATCCACGTCCCATCACCATCAAACCCATGAATATAAGCACATAAATACCGAGAAAATAAGGTGCGTCCGGAAATTCTTGCGTTTGGCATAGCAAAAAAATGCCACCACTCGCATACAAGAAAATATTAGATAAAAATATTAAAGTGCAATAGCACCCAAAAGTTGAATACATCCAGAGCATAATGCTAAAAAATATAGATAGATCTCAGAATAACAAACGAGCGATTATTCTTCAACACGCTCAAACTGCCTGTCATGTTCAGACGACAGACGCAGAGTTGAGTCTCCAATGTTTTTTTTTTTAATTTCCTACCTTTCTGTGAAAAACGAATTGGCCACACGTTCACCATAACTCAGTTCTAGCAAGATTCAAAGAAAGCATCCGATTCAAATTTCTGGCGCAAATCAAAGCCAGCGAATGCTAACAATGCCTCCATAATAAATCTGAAATGTCGATTTCGAACAAGCCTGGGCATCATTTACTTCCGAATCGAGAGCGCTTTGGGACATTTTTGCCGAATCATAAATTTGAAATCGTTTCGTGGCAGCATTTTAACGACAAACTTTTGTAGCGGGATTGCGTGCCGCCCACACATAACGAGGCTCGAAAAATTCAATCTGAAGAAGAGGCTTAGGTCTGAGCTACTTGTAAATAAATTGCAATCCAGGTTGACAAATGGACCTTATAGATCCTTACGTAAATTCTATTCGGTAAGATTTTTATACCACTTATTTCATATGCACTAAAATTATTTCAAATATTTTTTGCCCATAATATATACTGAAAACTTTCACAATTACACCACAAATGCTGCAGCGGACGGGGGAGAACTTAACAGCTGTTGATTGGCGAATTTAGTTTAAAAATCAGAAAATGCGGTACACCTTTTGATCACGCGTGTCAATATTTCCGGGATGTAAATGTTTTCCGCAATGAATGGAATCAATAAGCACATATGCCATCACCGACACCTGAAACAAACACAAACACCTGCCGCTGCCAATAATGCTGTCCATTTATTGAGACATCAACCAATTTTACGGAAAACTACGAGCAATCACAAGAGTTGGAATAAATTAAGTTGCAAATCATTTTGGATGGAAAAGTGAACATTCAGTGAAGGATGCGTCAAATAAAGCGCAATTACAAGATGATCTTGACAGTTTAGTTAACTGGGCTGATACGTGGCAGCTGCGGTTTAATGCTAACAAGTGTAAAGTACTTCACCTCGGGAAGAACAATGAACAGCAAGATTACAGTATGAGAAGACATGGCTGCAACGAGAGAGCAATGATTGAAAAGTCTAGTGTGGAAAAAGATCTCATGAAACAAGAACCAACACCAGGGGCCACGGCTATAAGCTAAAAAAACTGCGCTGCAACTTCTCCACGCGACAAAATTTCTTCTCGCTTCGAATCACCGACATGTGCAACAGCCTCTCCGATGACATCGTTGGCGCTCCAAGTATGAACGCGTTCAAGAACAGACTAGATAAAGCTATGGAAAAATATATGCTCAAATTTGAAATGCCTAGCTCCTTATCGAACCCGGTGGAAGTCTAGTAGCTACTTCAAACTATCGTCAGTCATGAAAATATCCGGTCAAATGACATGATTGTATATCTTCTGTGAACAAGGCACGAAAAGGAAAAGAATCGGCGACAGGCCACATCAGGCCTACGCTTCAGCGCCGAGATCACTATGTTATGCTATGTTATAATTGCACCAATACAAATAACAATAAAGCTGACGCCTTGATCGCTTATGATCAATACACATTATGCATGACCCAGAAAGCTCCGCATAATAAATAATTACATGGTTGCCGATGCTCAACGAGATGGAGCGAGCAGGAAACATTCGCATAAGCGGCATGCGAGTCGCGCACGTTGCTTTCAGAAGACTAAGCTTTATTACAAAATGCATATGTTACTAGGGCATTCAACCTCAATCCTAACTAGATAGAATTGATAAAAATAATTACCCGTACATTATTTATGCCCACTTAAATTATTACATCCATTTCCGTACAGATCGAACTCAAAAGTACAGAACTATTCCTCAGTAAAAGAAAAGAGAAAATATTTAAAACTGAAAGTTTCCTCAAAACTGAAAAAATCGGCTTAGCTGGACAAATTTTACATTTCAGCTTTGCTAGAAAGAAGCATCCATTCGCACGTGCTTTCGTCAAGTAAAGATGAATTTTGTGCATAGCAATGTTTCACTTGTTTAACACAAATAAATAATCTACTGAGAAATGAAGATGGCGAGAATTATTCAAATGAAATGGTAAAAAAACGGATTCGGTCTGGTAACAGATTCGGCGAGACGAAGCTGTCGCTGTTTAATTAAAAAAATGCTTTTGTATTTCAGAGTTTGCCGATTCAGAGATACATGTAGATTCATCAGCGGTAGTTGAATGGTCGGCGATCGATCCCTGTCACGATGGAGAAATTTCTGACGAGGAAATTGGTATGTAATTTACAACAACGGTTTTCATCACGGTTAAATACGAATTGGAACACCACATAAAAATTCCTAGGGGTTCGAAACATACAAAATAAAAACTATTTTATCTCGATTCGCCAATAGTTGGATGTAAGACTATACGTGACAAAAAGTAAGTAACTTCGATGATAAGTTCTCGAACAGAAATTCCCAAACTGGAATAATTAAATACCCCTTAACTCAGACGTAACTCGCATTAAATTTTACATTCGTAAATTAAAATTAATATCCAGTAAAAACAACCCAAAAACGTAGCATGTAATCTAAGAAGTTAGTATAACAGCAAATAATCGTGCACCAGAAATGTAAATTCAATGACATATTTCGGCAGTCGTTTCAAGCATTGCCACATATGTTTTCCTGTTTTCACTTCAAGCACTCACTTATGTTTTCCTATATCAAGTCCAGGGCACCATAATTTCCTTGTGTTAGTCCCATGCAACCTTATAGAATTTCTGCCTGACTGCTAAACTGGAAGTTCCGAACTACAGCTAATTCTAAAGCTTATAGCCTTTAGCGGACTTTAGATTTCAAAGGCACGAAGGCTGGCCCAGTCAAAAGCCAGGTTTTCATTGAAGATGTAACCAATCATAATACTCTTAAAATTAAAAGAATAAACGATCATAATAATATTTAACCTGAATATTTTATAATATTTAAACTGAAAGGTAAGCTGCTTAATTTTTATGTTGAATGTCCGAACATAAATAAAGACATGAAGCTTTGATTTGCTCTGTGACAGCTGAATGTTCACGTAAAAAGATTTAATCCATTCATTTTCCGCTGATTAGACGTAAAGAAATGACGGACGCTTTCATTACTCTGTGTTCGCACCTACAAAAGAACTTCGATACAATGCACTGCCCTCAATGAGAAGATTAAATTGTTAATTAATGTTAGATACTACGATTAAGGCTTGGTACCCTTTTAAAAAGTCTCGAGTTGGAATGTATACCTAACATACAATGGACTCAAATGGCCTCGAAACAAAATATTCAAGAGGAGATAAGGAACGTTCTATTACACGCGATAAAGAACGCGCTAAAAATAAGTCGTTGAAAATTAATTGGTGTAACTTCAAGCGTAAGTTATAAGTTTTTGTCTATGCGAATATCGTAACTGAACGACGAACTATCTAGCAAAATGAGGACAGGAAACACAAAAATTCTCAAGAAAGACGTAAACCCAGGCGGCAGCGCGTCTAAATAATGATCGCCAAGTAAACTTGCGTGAAAAATAAATTATTGATGCACGTATCATCGCATGTAACAAATGAAGTACGTGCGTCAGAAACCGTGAACATGCTCTATTCTATTGCAGCGAGCACACCGAGAGAAAATCATTAGCTTCTATGTTGTCAGATTTACTGACGCCACGACAGGTTCAAGCAAACGAACGCATGTCTAGAAATGAATCGATGGTGTACTTAGAGCGCTAGCAGTCCAGTTGCACGCTAAGCTGCAATTCTAATGTCCAATCAGTTGTCCCCCGGCACTGTGTAGTCCTTATCTAAGGAACTTTGTCTGAGATTAGCTACCACTCATAATTCTTATACAAGTTGAAATTAGTTTCAAGTAAATCTTTAATTCAAAGTAGCGAATTTGACTGAATTCTGTACGGAAGTGGTATTCTCAAGAATAATCAAGAGCTGGGAAGGCGAGCTTACTTCAGAGTTCAGACGGAAATCTCTCGTGTAAGATTATCGTTAGCCTTTTAATCCCAACAAGTATGCAAGACACCTTTTTTGGGGTAAAACAGATAACCGTGGATGAAAACTGATCTATTTGTACGACTTACGAGGATAATTTAGGCATTTAGCAGAGAATAATACATTCTGTGGGGAGAATTTTACTAATACTGGATTACTCGACAGGGAGGGCGATATTTTATCTGTTAAGTGAAATAACACGCAAATCCAATATCAAACTGTATTGATACATTTCAGTTCAGATGCCGTAACTCGTATAATGGAGTCTTCATTAAGAATTTGAATGGCTGCAAGTGCAGCACTTGCTTGAGTTCACGTTCGAATCGGGTGTCAGATGAAAGTGGCTGCTGGGCAACATATTAAATGCTGAATTATTTTAGATTTTATTAATACAGATTCCATCGCATTGTACCTACAAGAAAACTGAAGAAATCAGTTTTCAGTCAAATAATCCAGTCACTAGTATTTTCAACGAAAATATATGATGCAATACTTGACATTTGATAAATTGAATAAATTATCTTGGGTGAATCGGTGAAGCCACGTGCCCACGTCAAACCAGGACTACCGTAGCCACTTACCATACTAGACTTCTCAATTCAATCTGTTGTGCGGACATCGTGCGGTTATTGAGGTACTGTAATTAAACCGATTCTGGCCCGGTTATTTTCAGTCCAATGAATATATAAACAACGATACGTACTATAGTGCAGTTAGCCTAGACAACAATTAGTACATAGTAAATTAGACGAAACTATAGTTAGCCTCACGTTACTTGCGACGGTAAGATCAAAGATGGATGAGAATACGGCACGAGTCGCATGACACAGCTGGTCGCTGGAACGGAACTACTAGGTACCTAAGTCCTAAGCCTACTAGCCTACCTAACTACTATATGGCAGATGGATGGCAGGAACCGATGCATTCACCTTCTACATTTCTGCGACGATTGTAATTGGTCAGGGTTAACGTAAATGTCATAGCTCAAATTGCAAGTTCGCCAATATAATAGCTTATAAAGCTAGAGAGAACTGGTAAATTTCCGAGCTCCACAAGTCAATGCGATAGAGCAGCAGGTGTGCTGCATCGGCTGGTCGAACTATTACAGATCTAGAATAGCGGAAAACAACTCTACCGATAATCAATGCCGACACACATTCGGCACACTCTCACTTCCTAATTGCACATCACGAAAATGTGTGACCATAACTTTCATGGTGACATAGGAAAACATTATGGGTCAGATTTTGCGACCCTGTTTTTTCATTGGTTTCTAAAAATAGAAGATTCATGATTATACCCATGTTCTAGTCAAACTAGAAGTAATTCAATCATTTCAATGGCCATCAGTTCAAGTGTATTTAAATCCAGTAGTGCGGTGACAGTGTTACGGTAGTATTCACTCTGCACAAGCGGAAGAATGCACCATCCACTCACGACGAATGTCCAGGCGCCACTGGTTGCATCGATGCATTTGCTGCTGCTTGCTACCACCACCTAGTGAACAGGCGGCGGCAGGTGACGTGACGGCAGTGGCAGCAGCAGGTGGTGTTATTACTGCTCAACTAATAAGTTAAGCTAACTGCAAGTTTATGAACTAATTACGTTCAAAGCAAAAAAGTGTGCAATCGTGTCGAAAATTCTTGTAGATGATTGGAAAAAGGCGATTATCACACGACACACATTAAGCCTATTCTAAAACTCAGTCGGCTTTCGCTATCGAGATTTCTGGTCATATTGCACTGTTGATTTTATTGGGACAGACTTCACAATATTCGACATTTCTTATTCAAGCCTGAAATTTGCTATATACCATAAGCTAGTTTGCTATCGACCACTTGTAATTGTAGCTAAGATGTGTAGTTTGAGTGGCTTGTGGGACTAATTAATCCTAGATTCGTTCAAGAAATCATGAAATTTGAAGATGCAGAAAAAGCAGAACGACTTGGAAAAGTCGTTCTGGAAAAAATCAGAAAGATAAAGTCCTCCTTATTAATAGGATAAGTGAAGATCTCTAATCAAGTGAAACTTTCTCAGATAAAATTTTATTTCATTTCTGAAGTATGATCGTCTAAAATGCTCGTTCTTCCTATAGATGCCTTGACTCATATACTAAATTTCACCTGTATATCTTACCAATTTGTCGGAGCCCCATAGATTAACTTATATAATTTAAAGTCTTCGGAATCCAGTCTTCCAAGTTACATTAGATTACTAATGTACATACTATGCTAACAGAGGCTCTTCAATTATGTTTTATTACAATTATGGCGCTGACACTTCAATTGTTCCCCGACGTTTAGGGCAAAGGCAACCCTTCTGCACTGAGGTGGGATGAAAACGCTGATGAACTGTGGCTTTGAGACTTCAAGTCTAGGCGGATCGTGTGTTCCCTCAGACCCTCCTCTAATCTGATAGATTACCAACTGCGTTTTATAGAGGCTGGTAATCTCAAACTTTTGAAGTAGCTTCAAGTGAGAGGGTAATTAAAGTGTGAGCACAATGTCTCTTTACACACAAACAAAAACAAAAAACTGGGAGAATTCTCAACACTCAAGGCAGGACAATAATATATTTTTCTTATCAGCTTCATTTTAGGTTTGGTCATTAGGATGCCTTGCGGAACCCGCATAATTTGAACAATTTCTATTTGTGTGCACTACCTGACAGTCCTATTCCTACTGTAGCTTGCTCTGGGATTTTGGATGGCATTTAATATAGTTAAAATTTAAATTTTTTTAAATTTTAAACTTTCAATTTTCGGCAATTCACATTTTCACACTTTCGGGAAGAACACATTTTCATATACACGAAATGAAATAATAGGAGTATAATTGTAATGGGATGAGAAATCATAATCAAATTCTAAAGATCATTAAGTTAATTAAAGCAATAGCCTGGTTGGACCTGAATGTTGATTTGAATAGGTATATAGTAATGAGTCATTTCTTTATCTGTAACAAAAAATTAAGAATTTCGGCTCTGCATTTGAATTCATTATTCTATTCGCAAGCTGTTACAAGTTCATGAATCCATTCGCAAGCTGTTACAGCAGTTAAGGCACAATCACAATAATCTAGTAAATTTTCACATCAATTATGTTATTACGAGTATAACTCTTTCCATATATTGCAGTGGGGATTTCCGACCCCATCGGAAATCGCAGTCACAGCGAAATTTCGAGCAGTGACGGCAACTTTTCTCAATTCGTGGGCCAGCCATCGAATTAGTTAAGCCTTGTGGGTTTTGGTGAGGCAGGAAGTGGGATCACAGTGGCGTTGAGGCCTAATTAAGGATAAGGCGAGAAAGACCCTGCAGAATGTTCAGTACATTTGGTTTTGCCTCGCCTGCTCAGTTATAGATTTCCTAATCTAGTTCATTTCGTATCAACACTTACAGTAAGTAATTTTTATAAAATTAATGGGCGAAAATAATTTTCATGAACAAGTACTAACGCATCATGGTAAATTTTACGCGCAGCGCATATCAAGATAGAACAGATGTCGCAATTTATTGGAACCGGAAAAAAACACAATTTGCCTATCTCTAACTATGAAACAATTGTAGCGAAAAACTCTTTTCTATTCCAGCATGTAACTAAGCAAACCCATTTTAGTTGTAAACAGACTGCAAATGTTTTATACCTAGTGTTCCCGAGTGATCAATCAATGAAAGCTTAATTTCGTCTCGAGGCTCCGCTGGCCGACAGCTACTATCACTAGTCAATATTCACAGCCATTGCTCTTCACTAAATATGTCTATTATGCAGAAGAGACCTCTCTGAAACGTGAGCGTTTGAACTTAGCGAAAAGCGACTACCTATGAGAAACTACGTGAAGCAGTGAGTGGAGCGAGCGAATGTTTCAGGCTGTATTCAAGGACGTGCTTGTACCTTAATAGTGTTATTTTCTCAGTTCCGTTTACAGTTGATATACTCCATTGGATCAGACGCTTTCGATCAGGTGGACGTCAACGGGCCAGTGTTATCGGAACACAGTCAGACTAAATAAGGGTACTAATAGGTATGACGCAGATAAACATTTATTCGTTGCGTTTATGAACGAACTGCCAGAATCAGTGTCTAGCATGTACCTAATGTACGCTAATGAAAAAAATTATCATAATGCAGTTAATTAAGGCATCGTCAAAAATGTGCAGCTGCAAGATGACCTTGGGAGATTGGGCTGCGTTTCAACGCTGACAAGTGTCGAGTGCTCCGCGTTGTTAAGAATTATGACTTGCAAGCATACGATTTGCGAAGACATGAAAAGCTGCATTGAAGTAATGCTTGAAGACTCAACCGTGGAAAAAGATTTGAGAGTTCATGTTGACAAAGACTTGAAGTTAATTAAGAATATTGAAAAACAAGTTGATTTAGCGAATAAGCTGGTAGGACTAATGGCACGTTCTCATGCTAATGGCACGATAGAGGACTAATGGCACGTTCTCTCTTATCTTAATTAAGAAGCGGTTGTGATGTGTGCAAGCACTTGGATTTCGAAAATATTACATGTTCATCGAAACTTAAAACTGACGATAATATATTCAGTCGAGGATGTTCAGAGGTCTGCAAAAATTCTAATTATTGGCTTCAAAAGTCCTATGAAAAATTATCAGAGTTCATGAAGCTTACCAGTCAATGCTATTGAGTTTTAAGGTATTGACCGTGATCTCTCGGAAGTTTACAACTGTCCTCACGGTTAATACAAAATTCCATAATCAATCCAATTTGGAATATTACAGAGCGGGATGAACCTTCCTCTTTTCATATCAATTGAAAGTACATGTATTGTATCAGTCACTATTCGGATAGTTTCACAAACACCCGGTAATAAACTAAAAATTGAAAGCGAGTTAATTTAAAAATCTGTTATAATTACTACCTCAGCGTAGTGATAATACCTACTCATTTTCCAAAATGCAAGCAAATCACTGTTCAGTATTGAAAGACTTATGATTGGTTAGATTGCTTAAAAAATACGTTTATCAGTTTTCATTGAAAATGAATTATTGTAAAAATCTGTAATAATTTCTACCGCAGCGTATTGATAAATACTACTTATATTCCAAAATTCATGCAAATCCGTTCGGTATTGAAGGACTTAGAATAAGAATAGAATAGAAGTGTCGGCGTTGAAGAAATAGGCCCATGGCCTGTTGCCGATTCTTGAACTTTTCGTGACTTGATTCACAAGGGATCCGGCCTTTGGAACCCGATCTTTCCATAGCTGACGATTGACTGAGATAGCTGCTGGACTTATTGCCTGGTCCGTAATTTGCTAGGCATTTTAAGACTGAACATATGATCCTGCATAGCTTCGTCTAGTCTGTTTTTGCTTACGACTTGTAAAGTTGAGCGTGTGTTTTGCGTTTGAGTGTCGATTCGGTAAAAATTAACGAGAAACGGTGACAGGGTTAACTTGGCAGAATCTTCAACATCAACACTCCCATTAAAATATAATCAGTTAAATAATGAATTGACTGTTTATCAAATTACTATAATTATCGCTTTCACATCACGTGTGGATGGTCTTCATTGAAACCAATCCACTCAAAAAATATAATGATCTAAATCTTATAAATATATGTTGTGCCCGCATTTTAATTTATTCTTTCAAGTATTTATCTCAGAAGTCAGAAGTTAGTTATAAATTATATTCATATCGTGGTGTCGATGGTGGAGCTAAATTCCCCAATGATTAGTGATAGCTGAGTATAGCCTGGATATGTTGTTTTCTTTTCGGACTAATATTTTCTATGATATTTTTAGCAATAACTATAATAAAAATCCTGCATGTTTAATAATTCTCAGATTGAAAGTTAGTTGGGACCGTGTGAATAACTGCTAAATTCACAGCAGTTCATTGCACCAGAAAGAGAGCAGCAGCAATTCCTAAGTATTAATGATGTATAATAAGATATACCCGCTTTTTGCAACTCCCGAATGCCACAAAGAGTTTAAAACGATGCTATGCTTATAGAGACACATATTTAGTTGGAACACATACCTAGCCTCATTTTTAATTTGTTTGTTTAGTGTCCCCTTCCGGATTAATATAGAATAAAGGAGAGAAAGAGCGTAACATCATAATTTCAATTGATTGAAAATAAATATAATTGATTTCAACTCTCCTATGACATTTTGCATAACCGAACCGTGTGCCGAAACTTAATCGATTGTTTAAGCTCTTTTGCCAGACATTTCTTCATTTGGTGAAATCTCTTTAATTGGATAATTATACAAATGCAGGTTAAAAACAATGTTCAGAATTCAGTCATTATAGTTTTAACACAGTTCTGGAGCTCGCCATTTATCATTCCACATTAACTTTTACTTTGGAAATGTCATGAAAGCTGCAAGTAAGTAGACGGTAGGAAATAATGTGCGTTTAAAAACTACTTTTTAAAGACAACACTTCTAAAACTTTGATGTTACACATGTACAATGAATTTCTAATTTTATTTTCAAACATTGAAAAAAAAAGTTTTCGAAATTTTTTAAAATATATATGTTGTGTAAGTTTTCAAAATTATTTATTCTGTCAACTGATTCATTCATTGTCTGTGACTTTATGCAACTGTGCAAAATTTCAAATCGAGTGGACAGGTAGAAGTGTGTCAAATATCGATTACAAGATTTGTAGCAGACAGACAAACAACCAAGAAGTGAAGTTAAAGAGAAGTGTTGTAATAACAAATAGATATCAACAAGACATAAGCCACTGTTGGTGAATTAGAAAAATTTTAAAGACAACCAAGTGATCTTTCATTATTTTTCACGTTAAGATGGCTGCATCTCTATAATATCTATGATTACTTCTACCATCGTTTAAAAAAAAGGAATAACGCCATACCTAATCAGACGGTTCACACCTACAGAATTTACACTAACACTGTTGCCATCGCGCAAAATATGTTCCTTCTGCCATCTTGTTACCTATTGTTGTTGCCGAGTTGCCATAACTCGTGGCAGCGTTGCCACCTGCACATCACCATGCCGACGGTGTTGCCATGGCTTACCGCTGTGTGCCACATCGCCTTTCGCCCTTTTAGCGCCAATGATAAAAACAGTAAATCTGGTCGCCGGGATATCATTTCCATATTAAATGGCGCGCTAAGCAGCTTTATCGCGTGCTGGCCGCGCCTGATAAAAGCCCAGACCTTTTGAACTTCTCTAATGAGCCGCGCGTGGATGAGCGTGGATGCTAGCGGTGGCGTGAGTAGTGGATGCTGGATACTGCATGAAGAGGTGGATACTGGATAGTGGAGGGATAGATGCTGGATGCTGGAGGGATGAATGCTGGATACTGGAGCGGGAGTAATATATTTTTCTGGTGGAGTGGAGTGCGCGGAATGTGAAACTTTGAAAATGGTTGTTGATGTTGAAGCGTTTGAAGTTGGATGTGAGGTGTGGGATGCTGAATGTGAAACGATGGTTGCTATTGGTGGTGCGCCTGATGCCGGTGGTTGGACATTCGGTGCTGGATAGTGAAATGATAGATGCAGATGATCGATCGTTGGCGTTATATGTGAAATAACGGTGGTTGGTGTTAGAGCGTTGATGGCTTTATGGGATGAGGTAAAAGATTTCAGAGGTATTTGGTCTTCTTCATAGTGAGCGCTTTTGCGCTACTGACCCCGACACCCGTTATCCCATGCTGTGCGGTAGTCGATGAACGTGGCTGCTGGTCGGTCATATAATAACATTGACAGTTTGAATACACTTATAATTTCTATAAATGTAATTAATGGTAATTGTCTCTGTCAGAACAGGTTTTTTTATTCGTACTGCCCGTTTAAATTTTCGTTATGTAAATAAGGTTCTCGCTAACGTATATCCTTTGAAATTTCCCTTTGATGGCTCCTTTTTTGATGGCTGCATCGTGGAAGCTATTATGATCTCAAATTAAATTATGATCTCAAATCTTTAATCTTAAAACAACCTTTGCCCGCTAATGGGATTAAGCTATTTCTCAATTTCTCCGCGTTTTCATCGTGGTGAGCGACGCAAAATGTACAGCAATGTTGACACTGCAGCAGTTTTTGCTGCCATATCGCACCTCAGGACGCCGCTTAAAGCCTTTCTATTACGGCTTCACGCATCATTACCACAGCCCGATGTCGTAGCAGTCTTGTACGCAAGGGAAATTCCAGCCCAGAAACAACAGGAGGAGCTTCCGCTACACTGACCATGGACAAAGCAACCTATCCGGCTATAAGAAACACCCCGGGGCATGATGTGCTTTTATCTTGCACTGCATGCACCTGGGCTAAATTATCAAAAACTAACCATAGAATTAAATGACTGGCAAACATGGTTAACTTTTGGGAATTATCTTGTATTTGCTCTTCGATCTGTTCAAAGAATGATTGTTCTCTGCATTAGATTCGTTGTTTTCACCTACTGTGATGTTTTTTTAGCTAGCTCGTGGTCAGTGATTCAATTGGAAGTTGAAAGGAGGGGATGAGGCCTTTTGATGAGACGTTGTTGAAAGAAGGTCACTAGGTCAGTGTGACTTGCCACGTTTTGCATCCGATTAAATGCAAATCGTAGCCTTTTTGGTAGCACCAAAAAATATGCTTCGCCTTTTGTGGAGTAAGTCTTCGGCTGGGTGCTCTCAATATTTGTTAAGGTGTCGGCAGTATGACTGCTTCAGTCAGCATTGATTGCTAGAAAGTAGCCAAGAAATATTTAGCACGAGCACCAAATGTCATTCCGTAAGCTCATCGAACGGCTAGCTTATCTCTCAAATTTATGAGATGGCACAGGAGGAGTGGGGCCATACATGCGTTAGCGTGTGCTCGCAGTACCACCAAAGGACGATTCATTCGACGATGCCATGTGCTTTGGACAAGAATATTTCAATTGTGGGTAATACAACAATAACAGTTTATATTTCGCTTATCATCATGATATTCTTAATGTCTGACTTTTGAGATCCTAATAATTCCGGCCATCACAAACGCTGAAAAGCCTGTTAAGGCACTCCCGTTTAAATGGACGCTGGTAACCGGTAACCACAGCGCTGTTTGTTATTGCATCAAGCCACACAAACGGGCGACGTTACACAGCAGTTGCTCAAGACGCCCGTCGTTGCAGTTGCTCAAGACGCCCGTCGCTGCAGTTGCTCAAGACGCCCGTCGCTGCAGTTGCTCAAGACGCCCGTCGCTGCAGTTGCTCAAGACGCCCGTCACTGCAGTAGCTCAAGACGCCCGTCGTTTCTCAGCTGATAGGATGAAGAAGATGAGACAGTGAGCAATTAGAATGAAGAGTTTGAGCGCCGACGCTTAATGAGCTCAAAACTCCTTATCGTCGTTTGCATAATGCTCTTAAATTCGCTAATGAGGCAATGGGCCCTCGAAGAATGCGTCATCTTTCTTGAGACGACGCAGAGCTAACGGCTGATCACGCGCGTCCTTCTTCATTTGATCGCTGCTCTCTCAGGGGGTGCTTGTGATGGGGAGGAGGATCCCAGAAGGGGCGAAGAGAGGGGCAGCGTTTGAGTGGAAGTGTGATAGTGAGTGGCGGGGGGGAGGCGGCAGTTGAGCTCCCTGATATGCACGCGTGGTCGAATGATATTATGATTCATCAAGACTTTACTTTACTTGGTACTTAACAAAATACGGCTTCTGAAAACGAAGGAATATACAGTGCATACTTATTCATGTCTTACTCGACTTGCTTCAATGATACCCATATCTGAAAACTCTGCAATCGGTATGCGGTATCGGAATCTTTCGTCACTGACGATATATCTCTTGGATTAAATAATTCATGAGCGTTTGTGAGTTGCCAACGATGAATTGGCCCCTCCCTCGCCACCTCGTCAGCAGACGCAGGTGTGATGTCGAGCGCCCGCAGCAAAAGGCGTCGAGATGAAAGGCCCGCTCCTCGCATATGGATGCACCGCGGCTCCAATCTGCTCACCGCAGCTGCCTGCGGTGTGCTCGCCTCGCTCACATTTCTCGTGGCCAACGTTTTATTAATGATAACATTTACTACGTTTTATTATTTTAGAATTCACGACGACGCTGCCTGCAGAGCATCACGGGACATTTGTTCATTTCATTGAAAAATTATCAACAGTTATCCTCAGTATTCGTGACCAAACTCACATACATATGATCACGACAGACCCTCACTTTCTGATTTTTTTTTCGCCTGTGTATCTGTATTTTTTTAAACTTCTGGAGTTGAACGCTCACTTCAAACGTCAAATTAAAACACACATACACTTGTGAATTTAATGTTCACAATCACTTCCTTTTTCATTACTTCCAAAGTAAACGAAGAGTTTACCTCCGTTCGTTATAATTAAGAACAACAATCAGCTAGGTTTTATGCAAAATATATATGAGAAGTAATGTTACCTTATCACAATGACGTAGACCACAGCGTTTCACAAATTAGTTATTCACAAATGTTCAGTGGTAGTATTATTTAATAACAAGGTCAATCAAGAGATTCGTCGTTTTCTACATTCACCTAATATCATGTCATTACTTTAAGCTGTTGCGTGGCGTCCCATGCAAAATGAACGCTCGGGGAGTTACTCTACGAATTCGTTCCGCATCGTGGATTGTTTTAAAGTTACTTAGCCCACAAGAGACCATTTAATTCTCATTATTAATGTTTTCTCATTATATTAATATATCATACATATAGATCATATTACATTTATTTATAATATTTTCATATATATACATTATATCTGTTACTTTAATGATTAGTGGACAATACATAATTCTACTCAACCGTATTACTAATGTCAATGAATGTTTTTATTTTATTGGTGCAAAACATATTTATTATTTATTCTAGCTGATTCATAAGATTACTGAAAATAATTTAACATTCGTAGGACACTATTTTGCACCATGATTTTTGAACAACTTCAAGTACAAGATACTGTATCATAGCAGAATCGTACAGTGTCTTTCAAAGGAATCTAATTAGACAAGTCAGTTAAAGTTAAATTATGAGGTTTGCGGAAAGTATTTTTTATCGCTAAAATCGATAAAATAGGAGCGTCAGGCTAATAATTTTGATGTGCTGAACCACGTAGAAGGTGCGTGTACTGTGTTAGTGTAACAGTTTTGAGGAGTGTGTTGCTGTTGAGTATAAATATGCATGCAGATATATTTAATTTTCATTGTGTCTATATAATGATAATTTGAGCAATTTTAATCCATATTTCGCGTAATTCGTCGCTTATTCACAACATTATTTTGGTGAGTCATTATTTTTTGCGCATGAGAGCATGCGAGCCAAAAAGTCCAAAGAACCTCCCAGCGACGCAATAAGTTGATTTGAAGGTAATCCATAGCATAGAACTTCTTGAAGCTTTCCAGGTTCAGCGCTAACGCTTCAGATTTAACGTACCTTACAGTTTTACTCGGTAAGTATATAAATATGTCGAAATCCAAAGGTTCTGACAGATGAAAATCTGTCGTTTACTGAACGAAAAAATTAATCCTGTTCTGCGTTAACAGACATAGTTTTACCCTTCCTCGGGTGGCTGGATCGTCGAAAGTATTTATCGATTCATATTAGTGTATTTCAAGCATTCATTAATTAATTTCTTAGACTCATTCCTGGTTAGTCGCGGTAGTGACGAAATGTAGGTATATTTACTGACAGTTTTAATTTTCGTTAAGCTAAACACTTTGTTTAAACTATTAAGTTCATTATCTTTGCGGTGTGTCTGAAATAGGTCTGTTAATGTAGAGTGTGTAACAGAGAATATATACGAAACATTTAAGTTTGAATTAATACCTCTCAAAGGATATTTCTGAGATTTTTAATCGCATTTTCATTGTCTTCAGTAGATTAGCCAACGCATTCTCAGGACACATGCAATTTTTACGGGAATTTTTCTTTTGCATCGAATCAAAATCTGTGCATTTGTTCTAATAGTTTTACTTGCTAAAACACAATATTTTTCTTTATTTACAAATAATTTCCTCGATAATGACTTATTACTTAATGCCTAGTCAAGAAGCTGAACGAGACAGAAAGGTCGGTGTTGCCATACAGCGTCCGTATGGTCGCGCCCGTGCCACCACTCGACCATCTGCACGCTAGGGTGTCAAGTGCGCTTCTTTGTGGTCTAATGAGATCTGAGCGAGCGATCGTGTTACGAGCTCACGTCGGGGGGACTACTGCTAAAAGTACATAATACTACATTCAAAGCAACTTACAAAAGAAATTATTGTCTCAATATCAAGTAAATTGTCGATTAAGGCCTAGAAGTATTTATAAACAAATGTAAATGAAATAATTTTTAAACGGCTTCAAGTTCAATTTTAAAAATAAAAAAATAATTAGAAAATGTCATTAAAATTCATAACACTACATTCAAAGTGATAGAGAAATCATTGTCTCAATGTCAAGTAAATTGTCGATTAAGGCCTAGAAGTATTTATAAACAAATGTAAATGAAACAATTTTTAAACGGCTTCAAGTTCAGCTTTAAAAATAAAATATAATTAGAAAATGTCATTAAGAAATTCATAACACTACATTCAAAGTGATAGAGAAATCATTGTCTCAATGTCAGGAAAACTTACGATTTAGACCAGAAATATGTGTAAACAAGTCAATGAAACTACAGTTAAATGACCTCATTCTATCTAAAAAGTATCACAAGAAAATTTCCTTAAGAAATATTGAAGACTTATGAAGAATCCTGAAAGAATAAAAGGAGAGCAGAATTTTTTGCTAAGCTATATTATTTATGTCCCAATCTTTACATAATTCTTGCATAAACAATATATTGTCTGTACACATCTGAATCATCTGGGTAGTTAAAACTCTGGTATTGGAAAATTGCAGGCTTTGCCGCATTTGATAATTAAACTTGGTCATAAATGTGCGCAGATATTGGGGAAAAGTTGCGCAACAACAATTCGAATAATTTTATCTTCTAGACGCCGTTTTTATTGCTGCTCTTATTAGCGTAAATCCTCATACACTAAAAGACTGCGGTCAAACAACGTTTGTATTGTATGTTGTGGTGACAATAGTAAAAGTTTTATGTTTCCTTAGGACATGGCGAACTATTTGTATTTAAATCTATCTGCCATGTTACTAGTAAACGACATAAAAGTTACCAACTTTAGAGTAAAGCGTAAAAAATTTCAATTAAAATTGAATCTTTGCGGGAAAACTATCAGTTTGAGGAGAAAACGTTATTAGTATTGTACAAAAAACTATTAGAGTGTAATACATTCAAGACTTGCGCGTTAGAACGACTGTAGGAGTTAACAGGATTGCCTTGTAATGGAGGCTGGCACGTCAGACATGCGCAGGCTCGTTATGGACGATGTTGAATGCGTTGTGACGAGGGATCTCGTCTCGTCAAGAGCACTCGTGATGTCACTAATGTGCTTAGCTTCATATGCCTCGTACAGCAATCACTGAAGCCTGATCCTTTATTAAATCAGCATCTGCCGAGCCACTCTTCATTATGAGACGCGCGGCTGAGGGTGATGGTGGTCACGTGCGACTCTTAGTTTATTATTCTCATAATTAGATAAAAGTAGCCATTATTCATGTAGAAGTAAAACGATACTGCATTGATTAAGTGATAATACATTATATTATATCAGTAATGTTATTTCAGTACGCTTTCTATTAGTAGAACAGACTAGACACAGTGATCCTCCTGCTTCACCCACATTAGCACAGGACGTATACGACATGCTCCCAATTATAAAGAAGCTCGAATCCCAGTAGCCGGAGTGGAGCCGCTTTTCGTGTTGTCGTACCGTACACGCTGCCGCAGTTTCGCAGTGGCAACACTACACAAAAGCCTTGTATGATCGTATAGTTTTTATTATACGCAGCTCGTAAAAGGTTAAAAGGTTAAAATAAAGACACCAGTGATTCGTGACCGTGAGCTCAGTCGAATTACACATGGACACCGTACATTAGACTCATTTTACTCGACTTACTGTAGTACCCAAATTCTACCTAACCAACGTATTTCAAGCCGGAAGCCTTAGACAACTTCATAAGTGTGAATATTAATTCAGAAAATAATTATTAATATTTTTCTGAATTATATTAATTTATTAATATAATAAATTAATATAATTAATATAAATATAATTAATAATATTTATTAATTTCTGAATTATATTAATAATTCAGGAAATAATACCAAGTCAAGAAAATTATTTTCAAACCAAGTCATTAAGAAAAAAATTAGCTAAGAAAAGTTCAGACAAACAAAGAGGAAACATGGCTTCAAAAATACAAGTAATCATTATACGGCGTGGCGAACATAGCAGTGCAGCGAGTGTCCGGCAGATCTGGACTCTCGTTTTTCCTCCCCTCTGCATACAAGTTTGTGGTCAGCAAAAGCCAGGCCGTCCCATCCGGCCTCGGCAGTCATTAAATCTTCTCGTCTGTATGGAAGAGACGTTCCATCCGGCCGTTTTTATTTCTGGAACAATTTTACAGCGCAAGAATGGAGAAATTTTTCATCAATATTATTTGGATCACTTTTACATTAAGTTTAATTCTTGGACGACCATTAACTTGGAATATTAGGCCAGAACCTTTCAGTCTGATGTTTAGGTATGATATTACGACAAAAAAATTTTAATATTATGCGCTTTAATTTTTTTCGACAAGAATTGGCAAAAATTTTACCATAGATCTGTGTACATTTTTAGAAAATTCATTTTTATAATAATTATTTGTACTGAAATTTCGTTTATGCAATATTCATTAGCAAAAAAAAATAAAAAAAATATCTCAATAGCGAGGTAAATATGCGCCTTAAATACACGGAGGAATAAAAATCCAGCTATGCTACACAGCTGATCGGAAATTATTTTGTACATACACTAGACGAAATTAATTGTGTACAAGTGAAGCGATAAGAGTTCAGCGAGATGTGCAGACGACAGCCAGGTTCTTCAGCTCTCATTTGGTATGTAGTGACGAGCCCCAAGAAAATTCCTGCTAGAGCCCTGACAGCGCCCACGTGATTACGGCAATTGCAAGAAGGGATGAGGAAAGATCCCTCAAGAAGAAGATTCTAAGAGACCTTCTAAAAATATGGGTGCTAGTTTGCCAGTTTACTTCACAAAAGGAAGAAATATTTGAAAATATGGTTTCGAAAAAGTCTAATTTATATGTTTTCAGCAATATATTAATTTTTAAATAAAACTGGAAGATTATCTCCGTGAAAGTGAATTACCGGTTTCGGTAATTAAACACGATAGCTGATGTTGGATATAAGTTTACAAATTTTCCGAGCTAATCGAAGACACTAATGATGTCGCTGGTGAGCCTGGCCTTCATATGTGCTTGTAAAATCTTTGCACTCTGAACCGAATTACTGAAAAAAATTCGTCATGTTTCGTGAATTTTACTGGAAAGACATGGAGGATGTGGTCGCAGGAAATGAAATTGTGCTGGGATTGCACTGGTACCAGAGCAAAATTTTGAAAACATGATAATTATTGGAGCCGTTTTTTTTCTTTTACGAGAAAAACTCATTCTGCAAATAAAATCGCAATAGAATAACAAATGAATGACCTTACATTGCCTTATACGTCATAACTAAGGCGTCGGACCAAGCGTTAGCTATGACATGTTGAACACGTAGGATGGGTGAAATACTATGTCCCCTATTTGGAAATTACCATCATTTTGTTTAATCGCACATATCATCCAATCGACAGCGTCATCTTTATCATGCTCATTATTTAATATAACTGGCCGATACAATGCAATGCTAGATTGAATTATTTAATTACAGTATTTTAACTAAATGCGCCTTGTTACTTCTGGTGCTGGTGTACGTTAAAATAAGGACGATTTTTGTAACGTTCATGCAGCGCAGAACGAGCGGCTTGCCAACGACCAGCGCAGAACGACAACATTGCACATGTCGTCATTGAGTATGTGTTTGAACGGCTAGGAAATTGATACGATTACATCAGGTTCCCCTTCCATTGAGGCGAATTTCTAACCTATATAATTAAAGGGGAATATTGTATTCTGTATTAAGAGGTATCTGTGAATTTATTCTGGTAGGCTTCAAATGGCTCATGCTTTGCTTTGAGTACAGGTAAATACTTCATCACTTTGCCTATTTAAACGAAGGACAAGTCGACTACATGACAAGGTGCTGCACTGGCCACATCCACTCTCGCTCTTCGCACAAGAGCCAAGTTAATAAAAACAATTCCAGTTCGAGTCGCTGCTAAATTGAGTCTGTGTCGGTGCTGTGGCGCGACAGTTTCATCTGTTGTTCCACTCGTTGATCTCGCTTCCTGCGCGTGGAAAGTGCAGCTAGAGAATAGAATGTTGTTCACTTTGACTCGAACGGTACGTGTTAACAAGCTCTGGACTCATCTCTCAAGCTTCTGAGCTCTAAATTAAGACAAACAAGCCACGTAATCTCAGTCACTATGCAAATTTCCTTTTAATCCTTGATGCTCATAAAATCGGCGCTAATTCAGCAAAGTGAGCAAGTCCATCAAAAAGGCGGAGAAAGTTTCAGGCAATATTTCAAGTTTACGAACGAGAGGGAACCTCACTGAGCAGGATAGTGAACAAGCATTCTTGATGAAGTGTCGGCTATGGCTTACACTAGCGACACCGGCGCACGTAATCACCATTTAGAAGCCTACTCTCATCAAACATGTAAATTGTCCAAAGTGATTTTGAAAAACATCCTGGAGGCAACTCAGCATGTAATAGAGCCGGGTGCTTGCATTGTGGATACGACAAGGTACTTAAACCGCTGTGTCACTGCCGTGCCGCTCCCGCCTCTATGCAGCGACGTCGCAGAGGCGCTCGCTAAGATATAACTGTTGCGATCTTTGGTCGCGGCCGACTCCACGGCACCTGATTGTGGTTGCAGGCTCTATTTGAGACTCATCTTTGGACGAGCTTCGGGGCAAACACGAGTGTTGGGGAGGCCTGGGATGGGCAGGGTGCTGGGGAATATTTCGGATGAAGGGGCGAATATGAGAAGAGGGATAAAGGGAACATGATGCTAGTGTGTCAGGTAAGGAGGAGAAAAAGGAATACCCAAAATCTAGGGAAATCAAAAAGGTGTTTTAGTATCCGCAGGAGGAATGAAACAGTGCGAGATATGATAGGTCTAAAGCTCAATTAAATCTTACTTAAAACCTTGTAAATGTAAAAACCTTTGGCACCTGCGTTTTACGGTTGGAAATTAAGGTTTTACAAGTGTCAAAATGTTGCGGGGAATTTTTTTTTAATCACAACTTACGCATAGAGATTAAGCTAATTGTATCGTACTGAATACGAGAGCAGCAATGAATTACCAGGCAGGCTTGTGGATTAATTCACCATCTCCAGGAGGATCAGTTCGGACAATACGTCTACGGAGTTTACTTCCAGTATTACACTAACAAAAATTCACGACTAAAATTACGATTCCATATTACGATATGTGCACCACATAAACGCTAATATGTTTATTCTATTATTATCATAGATGAAATATAAAGTGACGCTGATTTGATAAATAGTGTTACCTTCCTGGAAATAGGCTCATGTTTGAGCTGCAGAGCCAGTTCAGCCATGCAGTTTAACTTTGGTTCAATATAAAATAAGAGCAGGATAACCGAACTGTCCGCAGTACAAGAACAGGAAAAGATCGGATTGACATCAGTGACATCAGCAGAGGTGTTGGCGCAGAAGCAAACTCGACTTCTGTGCTGATGAGACAAGCGGAAGCGACCAAACTGAAGCCTTGTTACTTCTGAGTAGCGTTTCCCTCAAACTCTCTGCTTTGTTTCGATGGAAGTGCTTCGAATCGTGACTTGTTCTTGCCCACACTCAGTTACTGAGGTTAATGACATTTGAAGTTGTCCTTTGTAATAAACAGTTTTGCGAATTAGGCGTTTGCGAGGATTTTTTTTCTAAATATGTTTTAAAATTGCAGGGTACGTTAACTCGGAAAATTAATTAAAGAATCTATAAAATCTGCAATTCTATTTAAAATTGCAGTAAAATTACACATGAGGGTTTTAAAATTCAGGGCAAGTTTTAGCTATGGTCTAAAAAATTTGTGATTCCGTTACAAAAACGTTAAGGTACGTTTATTGATAGAAATTATGTCTTAAATTGCTTGGGGTACAAAATAGTGGCATATAACCCCAATAGTATTTCTGCGCAACGACATATCCGAACCCATATTAAAATTAAAAGCTATAAATGCAGGAAACTTTGGAAATTTATATTTGGCTAAATTTTGATTGAAGATTCAATTTGCGCTAACATTCAGGTTTCACACGTAATTGGACCAGAAATTGGTACAGGCCAACAAAAGTCTTTAGGCAAGAGACAAAGGGTGCGCCAGCCACGATAATATTGTAAGTTTCTGCCCACCAACACCAGCGTTCGAGAGCGACCGCCTTCCGCTTCTCATCCCAGTGGCTGCCGCAGTCGTCGTGTCAGCACACATGTTGTTGCGTCGCTGCCAGCGCTCATTTGAGCTGAGGTGAGACACTAAATTCAATTTGTTTCCGTTGATGGAACATACAGAGCAGAGCTGGACGCAGGGAGCAGAGCTGGACACAGGGAGCAGAGCTGGACACAGGGAGCAGAGCTGGACACAGGAAGCAGAGCTGGACACAGGGAGCAGAGCTAGCACAAGGAGCAGAGCTGGACACAGGGACCAGAGCTGGACACAGGGAGCAGAGCTGGACACAGGGAGCAGAGATGGACACAGGGAGTAGAGCTGGACACAGGGAGCAGAGCTAGCACAAGGAGCAGAGCTGAACACAGGGACCAGACCTGGACACAGGGAGCAGAGCTGGACACAGGGAGCAGAGCTGGACACAGGGAGCAGAGCTGGACACAGAGAGCAGAGCTGGACACAGGAAGCAGAGAACAGGGAGCAGAGCTGGACATAGCAGCAGAGCTGGATGACGTCACTCCTAAAGCGAAGCATCGTACGTTGGACGGCGATGCAGACGTCAAAAACGCTATTCCACTGTGGCGCTCGGTTAATACTTGTGCGGGCGAAGTAATTCATTAGCTAACAACCATTATCCGAGAGAACCTCCGTTTATTCCATTAGTTCTGCTACGCGTGTCGGATCTGCTTTCTAGAAGACGACTGCGTTCGCCATAGACAACTGATCTCGTCGTACATTTACACGTCTTTCTAACGTCGGCGACAGTGTTCCCGGTTGCCGCTGGCAGAACTTGGAACAGTCTGTCGGCTTCCGTAACTTCGGCTCCTTCGTTGCAGGTGTTTCGTCGACGCCTAAAGATGGAACTATTTCAAAGAGCTTATGAATCGAGCGCTCAGACATACATATTTATCCGTTCTCATCCTTTCTCGTGTTTATTTTTCGCTTGCTATAAAAGTTATGCGTAAAGTGCCCTCGCAGTTCTTTTGAACCAGATGCCAAGATAACTGCTTCGTAGAATAATAATAATAATAGTAATGCGTAATTTAGCTCAGAAATTTTCTTAAAACAATTGAACGCATTTAACAAAAGTGCATCCAATTCTCCATAATTCAGTTCATACAGATACCAGAAGAAGCTAGCTGCGACTTTGATGCGAGGGAACATATTTGGCCGTACAGCGTCTCGCGAGGCCCACTTTGTAAGCCAAGGCCCCATGAGGTTGCCGACGCTGAATAATGGAAGTGTCAATGGGCCCTCGTGGTCCCATTCGTCCAACGGGACGACCAGTGCAGCGAATGAATGTTTTCTAGTGAATGTTTTTTTTTTATTTCAGGGCTGCTACACTTACAATGAAGTTTAAACAGGAAACAAGTTCGTTTTCAAATAAATCAGGTACACTGAAGAGAATGCTGTTTCGGATTTTTATTGGATTTTGTGTTGTTGGATGATATGCAAATGATACCATTAATTTTGTAGACTTGTAATCTTTATGTGCGGTTATCATTTTTTAAATGCGTATGATTCAGGTACAATTCTTCGCTTACAAAGAAAACGAAACTTTTTAAGGCATTTGATGTAGTTCAAAATCCTTTATAAACACAGGAGACTAAAAATTATGCGCTATCATTCACGAAGGGAACATTGCGCTCGTCTCAAGAACAGGCCTCACTCGAAGTGTCCTTGCATTCAAATGTAAATGTTGCGCATAAACTAGCAAATATGCAGAGCGCTCTGTACCCGACTCCCTTCAACAGATTTATCACAGCACTGCCAGAATAACAAACCCATTACTGTCCAGCTCGAGACTTCAAATTTTAACTCAATCGTTAGGCTTTTCAATTGGGACTCTATAATGAGACCACTTTTTTACCCTCGTTCAGTCAATAACAATTGCTTTTCTCAAAAAGAGACATTGTTTAAACTTCGTCGATGAAACAGCGGAAGTTGTTAGACGGAATTCCAGGAAGCTTTTCAGAGAATTATTTGTTTGGAGTCGTCAATGCAGGCAAGCCACAGAATGAAGAACAGGTCTTCGTGACTATGTCTGACCTCTGAGGTATGTACGACTGAAACTCCCTTCTTCGTTTCTGTAATGGCTTCCGATTAATGTGCATGGAAATTTATCCAAGGGTGCATACTAAATTCCTGCGTAAAGGAACTACAAAGTTTTATTTATTGCGGAGAGTCAAATATCAGGACTGCCACGCTCGGTTAAAGTAAAGTTTTTTGGGTCAGGCTCCATCTTCCTATCAAATTTATGGAGTAAATTTTTATTTTTATTTATCTTTTATTTTATTAAATTGATTTTTACTCTCGTTCCGTATATAACTACTGTGAAAATTTATATTTTGGAATGTCCAGCTGTGAAGTATAATTTGAGTAATATTACAAATAAAATTACTTCACCAGGGACAGCTCAATTGAAGAAACTCTCCAACTACCGGTACTGCTTGCTCATAAGTAAATATAGCTATGTTCATGAAACTGAAAAACAATTAGACACAAAATGGACCTCACATGATCTTGCATCAAATAAATAGTTTTCTTCTTATTTTCATCAAAAGCAATGTAGTTTTGAACAACCGTAGATCTCAGCTGGTTTATCAACGGCCGAACACGAAGCATACGACAGCCAAGCTATTTGAGGAGCAGAGGAGCCAAGACCGCATCTGAAATTATAATGCTGCACCATGTGATTTATGAAGCGAAAACATGTGTTATATTACCATGAATTTATTAGAGGAAAAAACGCCGGGCGGCTGCATCAACGCGAGAGGCCTGCTTGCTCGCGAGTACGAAACAGGTCACTCGAAAAAATTTCTGTGCATTTAAAAGCAAATAGAAAGAATGGAGATGAGTGAAAGGGAGGAAATAATAATCAGGAATGGGAATAGATTGAGATATATATAATATAAAAAATAATTTAATATAAATATATCGAAAAATAGATTTTGACTTAATTGCACAATGGCTGACAATGAAATTTATTTGCCGCGAAATGCTTTTTATTATCTCCTATGTCTACTTGATAAGGCAGCAGTTGTGTTGTACACACCAAACAAGCCCTTGATAAGGCAGCAGTTGTGTTGTACACACGAGGCCGTCAGAAGTGACGCGAAGCAGAAGCAGAATCACGGACCCTGGGCGCCAGTGAATGGAAGCTGCGGGGCTTTCGCTGGCCCATATGTTCAGTCTTTGTCGCGTCCCCAGTTACGCTGTTGGCTTCCATATTGGCTAAACCTTGAGGTTCCTTCCTCATCATATATTTATTGCTTTATTATCGGCAATCTGATGCTGGTTTGTTCCACTACACTATCTAGTCATCGATCTCTTCCTGGAAATGAATAAATCTATCAATACAGTGAATTGCGATGATTGTGCGCTTCCTAAGTATTATTCTGAAGGATTTTAAGTAAAAAAATTAGAATCGAATGGTGAAGCCAGACAAATGTTAGTGCAACGCTTCATTGCACATTAGATTAAATATTTAAAATAAATCGCCAAAACTTAACCCAAATGTTTGTCAAAGTAAACAACGTATCAATGAATCCTTACTTTGGGCCCAGTTTCGGAAGACAGATATAATAGACAGATATAATAGTTATTTTTAATTTACGACTGTAAATTTGACAGTTATTGTTTTTGAAAATATGCTTTTGTGCAAAAAAAAATATATTTTATCGTGAAACTAAAGATTTTTGCACTAAGTTTACCCGACTTGTGTAGGGAGGGCGGGAGGGAGAGAGGGGAGCACATGGATGCACATTGTCCCAAAGGGAGGAGGGTTGGAGTGCAGACCATATGGAAGAGAAGACCATAAGGACGCACAGGTGGTTAAGGGGTAGCCTAATGTAAAGGAGAGTAGGATTAGAGCGCACAATGCCAACAACAGCAACAGGCGATTGTTCTCAGTACGCGCTGTAAAGAAGAGCGTGTTTAGCCTCTTTATGAGGGACGTCACATTTGTGTAAAGATTTGCACTCTGAACAAAGCCTTCATTCAGCCCAGAGATGTCTGTTCGAGTTTCACTTTTAAAAAACACCTTACTCTGCCTCATTCAAATTTACCGATAAATTTTTTATTTCGATCCCATGTTTCTGCTATATTCGAAATATTGATAGTCTAACCAGTAGGCATAAGAAAATTTAGTTTAATTAATATTATAATATATGACCTACATAACTGAGTTGTGATCTGCTAAACTTACTTGAGCTGCTAGCATTTATTGATCTTTCAATGCGACTTGTTTGAACGTATGTTAAGGGCGTGGCACAAACTGTGTTTTGGGGCCGTGATTACAACGCTGTTTTGCCCTCATTCTCTTCAATGTCCCTAACAAAATTTAGAGTCGCCCCAGCTTCTGGTAGTCTAAAACAGAAGCTGCCGCGACTGTTAATTTTCACTGGGGGTGATAATCTTGGTTCAGATCCCAGGGAGATGTCGTTAACAAATATTTTTTTTTCATTGCAACTGTAAATCAGGAGACTTCGTTCGAGGATGCGAAAAATGAAATAAATTGCTGAAGGTTTATTTATTACAAGTGTCGTTGCGTAGCCCGCAGTACTATTGCACCTCTTTGTATTTCTCTATATTAGGGTAACAATTGAACGAAACTATTAACTTACAATTGATTCAAAACTAAACAAAAAAGGAACGGAACATAAATTATTGCAATCGTATTCTAACTTAATCTTTTCTTTTTGCATTTTAACAACGCTTTAAGGACGCGAAAATTTTATCCATGAACTAAAAATTAATTTTTTTTAAATAAGATGCAAAACTCATCCAAAAGCTGATTGCTTTATGACGCAGATGACTCTCATTTGCTTGCTTGGCTATACATTCGTCCTGGTGAAATATGTATCAGGAGTAATAATTTATTATGAAAAATATTGCTCAGCTATCAGTAAAACTAATTTGCACTAATCATGGGAACATACCAGGTTACGCAAGCATCCTGTTGAAGGATCAAACAGAGAAAGGGCGGGGATTTATTTCGATGCATCCCACTAATTGCTGAGGTTCAATAAAGATAAAATTTTAATTTCGTTCTGGGGCACAATACCAACTTCTTGAAACTCAACTAATGTAATGTAATAAGCAAATAAAACCAGAAATCCTGAGAGTTCTTTGGAATTATGGCTTAAATTGACAGTTATAATATCAGTGAGTACTTGTCTCGAAGGGAAATTACGTCATTAATCGAAGAGTTGTAATATTTTTATGTGATAGTCGTTTGGCTGTTTGCTTCCTGAAAACTTAAAATAAAACAACTTTGATTATGTACATAGATCAACAATTAACAAATGATTCCAAAAATCACAACAAATTTTGTTGATGTACATGCTTGTATACGCTATGAAACGGGTACGTTTAATTACAGCTATTTACACAGAAATCATTTCCACGAACTAAGTCGAATGCATCACTTAGCGTCCTCGTCGTGTCTGTCTTGATGGGCGGTCATATGACGCGTTAAGTGATGTCTTTCTCTAAAAGATTCCCCGCAAATAGCGCACTTGAGTCGATCATTCCTTCGCTTTTTGTAAGGATCTTCTTCCCTTTTATGTTGCGATCGCATATGGTAAACTAAATCCGACGTCATCCTGAAGGACAGGTTACATTTTGCGCATACGTTCTGCGAGGCCAAACTTAGCGTCGATAAGGCATTAGGAATCATTGCAGCCACAGGATTCTGAGCAATAAAGGGAACAGGGTTCATTTTAGGAGCAGCTGGTGCGGATGGGACCGTCGCTGGGTATCCTAGTGACCCAAATGGCATTTTGTACGGGTCGGCGCTGTACATTGACGATCGTAATCGCGACAGCGCCTCCGCAGGGGACATTTGGTTCTCCAGAGACGATTTGTTCGTGATGGAATTATGATGGGACTTGAGATATTCTTCTACTATATTACTATTAATTCGTTCAGGAGGTAGTAACGGTGATAAGGATGGATGAAAAATTCCCGATGATGCCAGAAGTGGAGCGAGAGATTTATTACCACTCAAAAAAGACGTGACAGCGTTAAGAGATATCGCTGGATTAGCCCACGGGTTGGAAGGTAGCGCAGGATTTTCCAGAGTAAGTTTCGACGTATAACATTCTGAAGTGCGAGACACTTTAGTGAAGGCGCTCGATGGAAGTGTGTCAGAGTCAGACGGTTGCGGGACGTCGTGGGTGCGTGTAACTTTGGAAGGTGTGGGCGCAGTAATACCAAGACGTTGCTGGGAGGTCTGAGGCTCGTCTGGAGAGGAACTAGGTTGATACGCGGAGGCATTCGAAGAAGGGGATACTGGCGTGTGTATTTGCGGTGATGTGGTCGGCGATCGTTGGGGAGAATTTGGAAGAAGTGGTTGATCGTCACGAGCCCCGGTGAGGAACGCGACGTCAAACGATCGTTTAGTTGGGGAGGATCGCGGCAGTGGGGAAGATTCTGCCACTTGCTCCATGATCATCCTCGCTTGTACTCCTCTCAGGGGCTCAGGTGCACCAAACCAGATCTCTGCCTAGAACTCTGCAACGAAAAAAAAAATATATATACAACTTAAAATTACAGATAATTACAATCAATCCAGGAGCAGGAGAAATTTCAATCGGGAATTTCTCTAAACCAATTAGTGACTTATAATTCAAGTTCATAAAGGTAGATATATCTTTGTTGGACTCTTTATTTTTATCTTTATTGGATCTTTATTGCCTGGTTATCCGCTAAGTTGTTGACTATGAAATTAGTTAGATTTTCATGAAAAGTTTCCAGTTATATCAATTTTAAATTACGAATAATGGTGGATGTGAATAATGGAAATGTGAAATTACAATGACGGGGCTAGAACGCAAGGCATGGGAGCCAAATTAAACTTATTTTTGCTATTTGCGGACACATGAAATGAATGATCGATTAAGAATGCATACCACTGTCGGAAATACCATGATGGTTGACATTCACGTGAAAATATTCGTGCAATCAATGTCGTCTTCATATAACCTCGAAATGAAAATAATTAACATGGAATTTTACAGCAATGGTGGGTTATGTTGCCTTTAATTTATATTTTATCGCGTATTTATTTAGTCCATTTTGAATACAACTGAATTTTTATTTTTAAATTAGCTAAAAAATTTAGAATTCAATAATTACGAGAAAATCAACAATTTCCTCAAAAAAGCAAGCTACTTACTGAAAAGTTAATTCTGTACATCATAAATGATAAAAGTTGAAGAGAATACCGTTGTATACTGCGTTCCAGAATAATGATTGCATTAAACGTCAACATCTCGATCAAGCAACGTCCTCAGATTTAGCGAATCATTGATTATTGTTCAACTGGTTTGCGAAATTATGTTGATACAAGCTTTCTTCGAAGTTCTTTGTTGATTAATGCATATTTGCCCTTGTAAGTAAAACTTCATTATACATTCCTTTTTTTTAGAGAGCTGAGTACGGTTGATTTCCAAGTATTTATATGATATTTCTAGTATTACTTGACGCTTACGTGGAAATTGCATACTGTTGTGGATATGGTAATTATTTAAGGTATCATAAATAACACACAATATTCTTTTCACCAGAAATACTTGGCAACAAATTGAATGATTTAAATACTATTCATAAATTTTGATGGCTTTCAATTTTTCATACGATGCATTCTTCCTTCTGAAATAAAAGCTTGATATTTTTTTCAGTGATTTTTAATTGCTATTTTGATTAATAGAGACCCAATCATAATTTTTTCACAATTATCAAATATTTTTCGTGAACGATGAATTGCCGATACCACTTGTCCATCGAACGAGTGTAGCGAGAAATTCAATGAAAAGAATTGCAACGTTGAGCCAGATAATAATTCAGTTGGAAAATTTGCTTAAAAGTGAAAATTAGCTTGTGTCAGCGCTTTGAATATTAATCAGATTTAAATGCTATGTTTAGTTATAAGTATAATTTAACAACCATAAGATCTGCCTATCTCTGCCTTGACACTCAGGCAGAGAAGTAAAGAACATTTACGCTGCTTGTTTAATTGAATATTCACTGTTAATTTACACTATAAAATTCTTGCATTAGGTAAAAAGAAGAATTTATGTCATATTAAAATTTAGAATAGCTATTAATTTTAGTAGTCCCAAGCGATGAAAGTACTAACTAGCTTTGTAAATTCGTTGGCAATCGTTAATTCTAGTTAAGGGCCTGGATTTCCAGACTAAAGATGCAAAATAATTGTGAATCTCCAAATTTGAACAAATTTTTCCGATATATTTTGATTTCAAAATAAAAGGGGAATTAAATGAGGATCACATGACATCTTTTTACATAAGCACGTGATTTGAGTGACCACTGGTTGTACGTTTAACAAATCTAATCAGCTGTTTCTGGCCAGCAATGATTGCTCAAGGTTCTTTTCCCCACCATCTGTCGCTCACAGACACGCAAGATAATAAATTACGACCGTATCCGTAGCATATATCTTTCAAGTTTGGACTACATGGCAGTAATAATAATCATGATAACTGGCCTACTAATGCACATTTTGCGCCTCTCACCTGGAAAGCTATCGTGGTCCGTGCTCGGAATATCCTCTGACGCTTGCGACAAAAAAAATCGTTCACGACAAAAGCCGAGTAGCTGGAACAAGCTGCTCACCACGACCCTGAACAAGATTCCCCTCAGAACTGAGAGGGCGAGAGACAGAGACGTGCTTATATAGGGCGCAGGAGGCGCGACGCAGAAGGCGGAGCTTGTATTGATTGATTATGTTAATGGGACCGACGAGGGAGCGAGAGACAGAGGGAGATTGACAAGAGATTGAGCTGAGTTGGAGTGAGTGGCGGCAGCAGTTGGAGCAGGTATTGTCCCCACTCACTGACTTTGAGTGAGTGGCGGCAGCAGTTGGAGCAGGTATTGTCTCCACTCATTGACTTTGGGTGAGTGGCGGCAGCAGTTGGAGCAGGTATTGTCTCCACTCACTGACTTTGAGTGAGTGGCGGCAGCAGTTGGAGCAGGTATTGTCTCCACTCACTGACTTTGGGTGAGTGGCGGCAGCAGTTGGAGCAGGTTTTGTCTCCACTCACTGACTTTGGGTGAGTGGCGGCAGCAGTTGGAGCAGGTATTGTCTCCACCCACCTACAATGGTGTAATCGCCCCGAGCAAATCGACTGAATTCGACGATATATTGTTACAATTTTACTTCCTAACACAAAAAATTCCGACATACGTTCTTTGCAGCAAGTTCCCTGCTACCACCGAGCTAAGTTACCCTCTGAATCTTCATTGATTTCGAGATGTGTTCGACATCCTATTTACTTTGCGCAGAATGAAAATAGCAAATATTGTTATTTGAAATGAATAGACAACTCGGTATGTCTACTCTATGTTCATGAATACAGCCGTGATAATTTTTTAATGAGAGATTAATAATATGTTCAGATGTGGAATGATCAGATGTGATTAATAATATGATTAGATGTGAACCGATATTGTTGCGCCTAGACCCCAAACGACTGTAGCACTTCGTTCCAAACTATAGTGCCGTGATTTACCAGTCAATTAATTATGCTGCGGCAAACTAAATGCATCACGAGATTGAGTTAAGGATCGGGCTCTCTCAATGACTAATTATATTAAACTTTAGGAACGCTAAAAAATTGCGCTCCGAGCAATAAAACCACTCATCTTCCCCGAAAACAGTAATTGAATATCGACGTCGTTTGAAGATCTATAGAACTTTGAGCCATTTGCATTTGGCAACGATATCAATTTATTGTATTGCTGCAAAACTATGAGTGAAACAATATAAAGAAATTAGTTCTTTGGGCGGCTGGGTTCTTTATGCAAATATTTGCTGCATAAACCATCGAATTCCTGTACATGCAAGATCACTTCATTCTTTGATGCTCATAATAAGATTCAACTCGCTGTTGAAGCTGGCATGAACAAACAGATATTTATTTTAAGAATACAGATATATTTTATCTTACTGTGGTAATCAAGCAAAAATTATTTAACAAAAGATATTTGGGAGACATAAATTTTCAATAATGTACAATTATGATCACAATTCTGTTTTAAATTATATGTTAATATTGTCATAATACTATTTTAACTTTAAATAATTTGAGAGAATTATTTCAGTTTTATTGTTTGAATTATTGCCAGCGATTCGTTGTCACGCAAATGACCACAGCTCTTTTCCCATAGCTTTTAACACGTTGACTACGATTGCTTCATCTTGTATTATTATTCAATTTTTTGTATTGTTTTCAAACAGGGTTGCCAGACGGTTATTTTTTCCGGACAAATTCCGTGATTTAGTTTTTCTCAATTGCGTTGGCCGGCTAAAATTTATGATAGGGGTACCTCCTAATTAAATTTTAAATACTGCAAAAAGAAAATAAATGGAATTTTTATAGCGGAACCTAGAAATAAACTAGTATATATTGAGTTATCGGCCTTTTTTGCCTTTTTTATTCTCGGATTTGGCCGATTTTAGGCAACCTGAATAAGGTACCACTACACCTCCTGGAGAAATACATTTCGTGGTACGCATATGTACCAATACGTAGTCAACGTGTTAAGATAGAAATTAATTACATATATAGTGCCTAATAGTGATAGAATAAATAAATAAATAAATACAAATAAATAATGGCTTACTTTTTCGAATAGAAACTTTTTGTTTCAAAGGCTAATTAATGTATTAGTAAAGTAGAGCATTAAGTTGTGAACAAGTTTTTACGCAGTGTTGGATTTTTATTGTGTGGACAGTAATTGAATTTGTGCTTCGCCTCCATAATAAGTCTAGAATAGTTACTTATTTTCTATTCGCTATAAGGCCAGCAACAAATTCTCTGAATTTTTTTAAAAGAGTTTTTTGTTGTTTATAGATTGATATTTATGAATAGAATTCTAATTTTCTCAATTTCAGACTCTTAATTAACCATTCACTTCCACTGTCGTGGACATTTCGTCTTCAGATCAATCCACACAATTCTCCCCTAGTTTTTTTAAATAAAATCCCGTTAATTTGTCGCGAACATATCTCATGTATCCACACAAATATTGCCACACTACGAGACTGTTTCAAGTTTTTTCATCAGTATCACCGGTAGCAGCTATAAGAGAACGTTACATTTTACCGCCGCTGTTCTCTGGCTGTCGTGTCTCGCTGGCGATCGTACAGCGCGCATCATTTACGCAGCTCTCATTTTTAATTGGAATTTCAATTGAATATTGGGAACAGAATTGCGGTAGAGCGCGAGGTACGTACGTTTTTAGCTCGCGCTAGGGCCAGACTTCCCTTATAGATATTTTTGCAATGTCAGCTTGTATTACTGCCATAAATTTTTATTATTATAGTGATAATAGTTTGAGATTTTTTATATGAAGATCATAATCTCGTGATATAAATCATTTTCAGAATTTCATCTTCATATGCTGTTTTACATATCCAATTTATACAGAAAAAAAACACGGTAAATATTTTTATCTCATTCAATATTTATCAACCAGTTTTGATTGTAGCTCTTTTTTTCAGTGAAACTTGTTTATTTGCAGACCGTAAATCTTACCCGACGATCATAGATAAAGGTACAGTCGTATATGGAGGTTTCATTTTCATGTTCATGCTGGTGGACAAAAGTCCACACAATACCACGAGATCATCAGCCAATTGTAACCGTTCAGTGAAAGATTTAATTACAGATATGATTGTTTTGTAAATAATTAAATTTTCATTGGCATTGGAAGCTGAATGTTCTAATTCCACTTAAACGGCGGAGTTCGAAATGCACCAGCGGCAATAAAAGTTAGGTAGAACCTACCTGGATAGATTTGTCAAGTGGCTTATCAACTGACTGTAACAATCCTCTTATATAATCGAAGGCGCGAAATTGTGTTATTTCGAACTGTTTTTTTTATGCCGATTGACGTTTTTTTTCTCGGCTAAAGTTCCAAAAGAAAACAACGAAGTATAAGTGATTGACGCAGTTATTTGCTTGAGTGAATGCATCTGGTCAATCTAGTGAACCTTTCCCTACGTCAGCTGCTCGGGTCCAGCCAAGCTACTGCATTATAATGGGCAGTTACGATCCTCAGTGAAATGAGTGTGACTTTGTCTAAATAATGATGAAATTTTTGCCCTTGCGTGTGTCACCCAGATCCCCTTTTGGCTTGGCAGAAGGGCGTATCAGTGTTATACGTCCTCTCTCTGCACGCGCCGTGGGAGAGAAAGTGAGTTAGTATTTGTACGATATGACCCCGGCATTATTTTGAGTGTACCCACTGGTCGTCAGCTGTGCTGACTTAGCCGTGCTGACGGTCACCGCACGCTGACCACTTGTGCTTCCGGACCGTCCGCTTCGATGCGCAAAAACCCGGATCAGCCTTTTTTTGCGGATCCGATCAACGTGTTTCTCATCGTATTATTAATTCCTTATTTTAGTTCGTGCTCCCAGAGCAGGAATTTCCCTTTTATTATTCAGGATTAAATTATGTATATAAACTTCACGATCAAGTGAGTGGAGTATTATGTATTGGTTAAACTTTCTTGTGAAATTATTGGCATTACTTCTAAATGTTAAAGTCGAATGATGAGCAAAGGTGTTTCTAAAGTCATATTTTGCGCTTAGATTATGCTAATATTTTTTGTCTCATAAATCATTATCATTATTCGTCAATTAGTATATATTCTGTTCCTTTAATTTTTTTATTACATGTATATGTATTTATTCCTTTAATTTTTTTATTACATGTATATGTATTTACTCATACATACAGTGCATTTATATGTATTTATTCTTTCGTGATGTTTCCCGTGTATGAGGTTACCTTAAAGTGTAACATTTAATTAGGATATCTTCTCACAATAGTAATGTATGAACTAAAAGTATTTGGATGTTTTAGATATTAACAGAGGAATTCATTAATGAAATTATTTATACGTTGCTTATCATTTTGAGCTCTGGGTAACCATTTTAAGAGTTTTGACTCTGTTATACTAAAAAAAAAGAAAAAAAATTGAATTTGGCATTCAAAAGAATATTTTATAGCTTGAATTCCATGGGCGTTTACTTTAGACATTTCCTAATACAACAAAAAATATTATCAATACCCAGCAGGACGGATTCAAGTACATGTTGTAAAGTATTAACCTTATAACAACAAGGCCTTGATGCTTCAACGGACTTACACACTGAAGCAACCGTACCAGCTCCACGACTGCATGGCCGTGCTCAGCGATCCCACACACATATCAGCATCGCTGCAGTGCATCTCATCCTCGAAATCCTCTTTCTGCGAGCAAGAAAAGGAAATCTGCAGCTAAGTAGATGTGATGCTGTGCCAGGAGCCGCGCTTTCCAGCTTATAGTTTTTCGATTGACCTCGGAAATTATATGCTGAACCTACGGCCTTCCTCACAACGCTGTTCTCAAAGCAGCGTTCAATGTCGCTTCACTTCTTTATTGTTGTGAATGTGTGAACACTCTTTCAAGCTTTTTCCAAAAAAAGGTAAATTCAGTTGCTATCTGTTCCATTATTGCTTATCAATCTGCAAGTTGGATTTATCAGCGTAAAAAATTAACTTGCAATTTTACGGAAAATTTTTGAAACTGCATTAGTAACAAAACGTGAACGAACGGTAATGGCACGAAGACGAGTCGCAGTGAGCGAAAAATATAGGCCCTGCTCTGCGAAACAAGGAGCGCTTGTGGGCGCTAATCTGAGGTGTTAGAGGCAACAAATCTGGATTGCTGGAGTATGAAGTTGGACAGGGAACAAAGTGAAATTTAGATGATCTGTCAGTAAGAAGCTTAGCGACAGTTGCTTTAGGCGCAGCTCCCGAGCATCCTCAGAGGTGGCGAGAGATTGCAACAATCCTTTTAGCTTTTTATTATGGAGGATGAGACGGAGCATTGCCATGATGCGGAACCTCCTGGACGTGTCACTGCAAGAGACTGCGGTGCAGAGTAACCCCGCGCTGAGCAACCAACCTCCCGATTCAGGGTGGATGAGGTTTATAAATAAAACGTTTTATGGCCAATATAGTATGCACTACTAATATATTAAACACTAATAAAAATTATTATTGTGTTTCGACGGACTCGACGAAAAATATTTCAATGATAGATTTTGGTCGACGCTCCGCCATAGATCAGCCATCGGACAAAATCTAAATTAAGACAGTGTGCGAAAAATGTTAGAAAATACGGTAAAGCAGAATGCATATGATACATGATCGACTGTTTGAATGTTTGATCCAACAATACATTAATTACTTTACATTTACTATTTATTCAACGAACTCGCACTCTATTCAAATTTTATAGATGATATTCCGTTGCTTAATTCAAACTCAATTGTTTACGGCTAAAGTATAATGTGCAGATTGAAAAGAAATTATGTTCATTTCGTTCTAGATGATATATCGATCAAATATGGTGATGACTTATAAATAAAATTCATTATCTGTGTTGACTTAGGTTCATGTTTGGCGGAAAATTCTACGGTTGGAATTTTTTTAAAAAGAGAAATATTTCGAAAATTCAAGCAGAAGGCTTCGACGGTGATGCCGCGATTCGCGGTTGCCATCTTACAGGCACAACGGCCGTGCGGGAGCGATCGAGTAACCCTCCTGCAGTCGAGCTTTCTGATCCCTCACTTCAATATGGGATTACTGAGGTTTTGCACTTTGTAATCAAAGCATCCAATCGCACGGATGACGACGCGAGAAAGTGACGGCTGGAGAGCATCTTTGTGGAGATCACAGGATTGCGGCTTCCATGCAGGGAGTCATCTTTCGCTCCTGCCTAAGTTCTCTGTTAAAAATTTATACAGGATTATGTGATGAATAATAACGACGCTCCAGATTATAGGTGGAAGTATTTAATAAAAAATTTGTGAATCATTTCCTGTCATTTTACAAAAACTCTTGATGTTATGAAATTAGTGAGACAGTCCACAACTTTAGTTATAACAAGAATGTTAGCTTTACATACAGATTAGTAGAGTTACTCACTTTTCATGTACTATGATGAACCTCAAGATCATTTTTATTCCAAATTAAGAATTTAAAAATTAACCACTGTACATAGATAATTCAAAAATACTCTTCGGATCACAATAGCATTTATTTTTGTATCTTTTTTCAATTATACTGTATGTCTGCATACATTGCAGTTACAAATCACTCCGCGACGGAACGACGTACTTGTGAGCCGATATTTTATGAATCAATGTTTGATTACTTCGAATTCGAAATCGGTAGTCATTCATTCATATACGTAACACTATAATTCATATAACGAGAGTTTGCCAGCCTTTTCTGACGCGTGATCCGCCCTCTAGTGAACATATTACTGAACGAATCATTTCACTCCGTCTATGGCTGTCTAGTAAATATTTCAAAGATTTTTCTACGAGCATTCTAATTTCTCTGCTCCCGAAGCATTCAATGCGTTCCATTCTTGCTTCATGTCGCTGTACTTATTTGAAAGAATTTCAATTCACTTCGTTCGTAACAGAAGATCAGAGCCCCAACCCCGTCACGTTACTATCATGACTGAGCGCGATGAAGGATGGTGCTGGTGGTGTCGTTTGTATTCCTCAATATGCCATTAGCTGATCCTGGGCCTCTTAAGCGAACCTGCCAACTCCTCCGTCTCCAGCAGCAAGCCCAGGCGAGATCATCTTCGTGAAAGATGCTCCAGCTGATCGCTTGTGGCCCCCAGCCTTCCTGCCAATCTAATCAACTTTCCGCACCACGTATTCTCTCCAAGAGAACTCAGCAAATTGAAAATTGACGTGATTGATGGTCGAAAATTATATGCGACCTTTGTTTTGTCTGCGCATTTCTTGTGCCATGATGTAGGTGCAGTTTTTCGACCAGAGGTCATGTACTCCAGAGGGTTTTTCGAAGTGAGTATGGTACGGGCATGCCATAAAAATTTTTGTTTATGCATGAAAGATGAAATATTCCTATGGGTAAACGAAAAAAATTAATAAATTGAAGCATTATCGCTTTATAGTTCATATATCGAGAAGAAAAAGTCAATCTTAAACTAAAGCTCCTTCAATCAATGATGAGCTACGTAACGTTACCATGCAGTACTGATTAGCTTTTGTTTATCCAACAGAAAATATGCAGTGTTTCCTTCAACAACTCTTATGTCTGAGTCACTATGTTGCCAGATGAAGGGATAACCATAGTTCTCCATCTTCCCCTTCTGACTAAGACTGAGTGTGAAGTGGCACGTGTGTTGATAAATGAGAGCTCAAATTTGGATCATTTATATCCAGAAATAGGTCATTACAGCAAACCTACGGCCGGGAACAAGAACTTCATCAGTCAGGTGGCAGTTCAAGCGCGCCTAGCCGGAATCAGATGCGGCGCCCTTAAGTCAGCAGAGTCAGCGTAATTTTGAAAATCAGAAGAGAATCATAAAAAACCTCCAATTATCCAGACGAAGTTATTAACTGTTTAGTGATAGTAGTTTTGTAGCATGAAATGTTCGATACGTTTGCAGATGATAATAAAAAAAGTCAGTGAGGATAATAAAATTCAGCTTTAGGATGCTAATGCTTGGTTCATCTAAGATAAAATTAGATTAACTTAGAAGCAGACATGAAAGCTCGTCTCTATTCAAGAAAATCTCAACATTTCGTCAGGTTGAGAACTTTTATCATTTGTTCTTACTGTTTCGAGCAGGAAGGAAGAACTCAAAGATTTGACCTAATTTTCTTTACTATGATTACTGTGACGACAAGTCATCGAGAAGCAAAAAAAAAAAAATTGCCACCAAAATTGAGGAGCATCAATTGAGAAGCAAACTCGGAATACTAAGCAAGATATTTTAATTATCCGTTATAACGTATTTGCCATCTGGAGATAGGTCTCCCGGCTGATACGTTGTGTTATGGTTTATGAAATTACTTAGTGTTGCTTCACGCTCGAATTTGGTGGTACGGACGCGCTGCTGAAGAAACGGCCGCAAGTGGTCCTGCTCGCGCCTCTCCACGAGCGCAGAAACTTGCTCATGGAGCTCGGGCGTCGGGGCGACAAGGCGCGCGTCTTTACGACTGGACGAAAGATAACAGAAGGGGGTTATGAGCGTGAGGAAGGACATGCATTCATTGAAAATCTTCTGCTTAGTAGTTTTTTATTCACCTGGATGCTGCCATTTGCTCGCAATTCTATTAGACGAAAAATGTAGCTACTGTAGGTAGTGAAAAGCTACTCAAAATGTAGCTACTATAGCTATTGAAAAACTACCCAAAATGTAACTACTAAAATTGACCAGGAAAACTTGACTACGAAGTAAGGAAATTTGTAATTACTGTGAATCAATGAATTAAACATAAATTGGTAAAAACAATTGATTCGATAACTTTAAGTCTAAATTTCATTTAAAATTTCCTCTTGAATGCCAAGACACTTACCAATAGAGAACGGACAAGGGGCAGCCAACCACGTAGAGGCGACGGCCTTCGACGTTGAATATCATCAGCCCTCCAAAAATTTCCAAGGTGTCCAGGTCGTACGTTCCGAGGCTCTGAATGTGACAAAGGTCGTTAAGGAAGTTTTCATTGCCCTGTCTATTCGTGATTAAAATTGTAACTTTCTATTATTCAAACATGAGATTTTCATTTCAGTACACTTCAATTGTATAATCAACAATTTTCATTTGAATCTGACTTCTGCGAGACTCTCACGTATTTAATCCCGGGAAACAATTTTCTGATTCATTAATAATCTTCACGACCTTCAAAACAGTGTAAAGCTTCTCAGTTAACATAATAATTCAAATATATATAATATTTCACTACGTATAGCATTTCTATTGCAGAATTGAACTAAATGGTATTTAGCCTCTAAATCGTACTTAGCAGTACTTAATAAATGGTGTAACGTAAGAAATACACCAGTACTGCAGATTATTCTAAAACAAACCATCATGATTGTTGCAAAGCTCAGTTGTTCGTCGTGGTGCGTGATCGCGGAGACGTACGTAACGATCGGACCGGTGCCATTTCTCGGCAATTTCTCGGAGCTGCTAAGCACGTCGACAACTACAGGCTGCGCCCTCCGCAACTCTTCCGCAAGATGGGCTTCGTACGCGTCTTTTTGTAGCCTAGACGCCCAATGAAAAATCGTGTGCATGCACTCAGACGAAAAACTAGGTAACAATGTCAAAATAGTGTTACACTTTCCCACTCACAGTACGAGCAGAGAACGGACGTACCACTAATACTCCCTTATGCTGAGCCCAATTGGGTCATGCTGACCCAGAGAAAGGCAAGAAGTGCATAGCTATTTTGACCAATTTAACTCATTTCCTTGAGCGAGGAAAAAATTCCTTGGACCTTGACTTTTCATTCATAATGTTGTTCCTATTTAAAGTTGTTCCTATTTAAGGTTGTTAAAATTTTTAAGGTTGTTAAAATTTGAGGTTGTTCCTATTTAAGGTTGTTCCTATTAAAGGTTGTTCCTATATAAGGTTGTTCTTTTTAAGTTTGTTCCTACACTCATGTTCAATAGAGAACCCAGGTTTAATTTCTCACGCTCACTTGGTCAAGTTCTGGAGCTGCGCGTCTCTGTCGGTGTTGACGATGATTCTCTCATAAAAGATGGTTTGGTAGAAGCCGCTGACGTGCACGCCAAGACCTCCGTCGTGATACGTGCGCGACACTTCAGGAATTAAGACGTCCCGACCTCTGCTGGTCCTGTTGTCCCGTAGCATCCACTTGTCCCAGTCACCCGTCTGCAACATCAATATTATTGTGTGTATACATGGAATGTGGGGAGTGAGTCAAGTGAGTGGTGAGTCAAGTGAGTGGTGAGTCAAGTGAGGAGTGAGTCAAGTGAGGAGTGAGTCAAGTGAATGAGTAGTGTGTCAAGTGAGTAGTGAGTCACGTGAGTAGTGAGTCAAGTGAGGAGTGTGTCAAGTGAGTAGTGAGTCACGTGAGTAGTGAGTCAAGTGAGTAGTGTGTCAAGTGAGGAGTGAGTCAAGTGAGAAGTGAGTCAAGTGAGTAGTGAGTCACGTGAGTAGTGAGTCAAGTGAGTAGTGTGTCAGGTGAGGAGTGAGTCAAGTGAGGAGTGGGTCAAGTGAGTAATATCAAGGAGCACGTGTATCAGTTGCCTTGCTGCCAAAGAAGCCTACAATCCCTACATACATTCATTGATGAATAATATTGGAAGATACACACCGCACACTTCTCAGAACAGAGCCACTGATAAACATGTTTGATTCAATAGAGTAAATTCTTATGTCACGTTGTTAGTATTATTACAATATACGTGCTTGCTCATGTACTCATCTTGCGATGTGAACCTGTAGTTCTTCATCTCAAATTAGATAATTAAATTTTTTACACTACTTGTTATAACTTATTAATATATTTATGTTATTACCTGTTGATTATTATTATCAAATAATACTACTAATATCAATATTTAGTAGCAGCACCCAGTCAATCACCTCATCGTTCATCCAGCTGGTCACGACCTGACGGGCGACATGTCGTCTCATCATCCAGCCGTAGTATGGATACGCCTGGACCCTGCGCAGCGCCGCGGTGTCGAGCGCCACGCCCCTGATGCTGTTGTAGCTGAACGCGTTCACCGCCAGCAGCGTCGGGTCCACGTCCAACAACCACGATGTTTCTTGGAAGTATCTGCGCCATATACTCTGAGATATAAGTGGGACTCTTTACAAAAAAGATGAGCTCTCATTACTCTTGTACTGCAAATCGGTACCAAGTTTGGCTCGATAAAAGGTTCCATAAGTCTTCTGTTCTCTGCAAATTTTGAAACGTTCTCTGCAGCAAGTTTTCTGAGTAAGAAAGTGTTTCAATATTTGAAGAATACAATACTTTAATTTGTCTGAATGTATTAAATTACCTCAGCGATTAGCTTTTACTTATTTGATAAATGATGCGGAATGAAGTTCTCTTCATTATTTCTCTAACAAAACACAGAAACCTTTATTTGTTCTACGTACAAGGCTTCATGTTTCTCGTATATACAATGAGTGATATTTCATTGACTGCCTCAGCAGTCCAGGACGGTACATCGAGCATTGCAGCGAAAAGCTTTTAAATTCATAAAAATCACGAAAAAATGTATAAATGACTTAGCTTTGACTAGCCTCGATCCTCATACGAGTACAGCAAGCATTCTCATATCGACGGATGGTAATTACAGTAGTTAACTGACACGATACTTGGTTCGGGAAATTGTTGCTGAGTCATGCACACATGGAAGATGAGTTTCAGCAAGTAAATAAATTAAATTTAAAAATTGTTTCATCCATCGTCGCCAATTGATGACCTTAATTATCAGCTATATGAACAATTTCAAATTACTCTCAATCGGGAGATATTCAACTATTTCAATTAATCAAATACACATTCTATTTGTGAATAAATTGATTATTGTTCTTTAGATAACGCTATAATATTCCAAAGACCAAGTACCTGATAATGTCTGGTGACACTACGAGATCATCCTCCAAAATAACGGCCTTGTCGCTCTCCGGGAAGACATCGAAGACTGATTCGAGAGCAAACCTAACGTTGGTGTTGGGTCTGACGTTAGAGTGAGGCTCTCCTTGGGGCTTGTGGACGATGAATGCGATCCCAAGCACCCCGGCCAGAGCCATCGTCTCTTCTTGGATACCGTCGATGACCAACAGGATTTCTGTTTGAGCAGAACCTGATGCCTCCAGCAATGACCGCAAGGTTCTAAAAAAAACAGAGTTACTATATTCGAATTCAATCATCAACTATCCTATAACGATTCGGTTGTGATTTCTAACTTCTACTCTCTGAACCTGTATGCACCTTGTATGAAAAAATATAACTCAGTAGGTACTCACTGCAGTGAGTGACAGAGAGCGCATAGTCTCGTCAACGAAAACGCGAAGTCACGGACGGACAGACAAACGGACGAACATGGCAAGCACAATAGTGCCTTTTTTTCATAAATGAGAAAATGCGCTAAAAACAGTGGCTCATTTTTATACAGTTTTCGTTTTAACTTAGTGCTGGTTCTAATGTCGTCTTAGGTATAATTATTGTCTATTATGATTAAATGAAATATGTGGCTAAGAATTTTTTGTATTTTCAGATTTATAATTAATTTTGACGCGCATCATACCTGTATAGCTTGCGTGGAGAGTTTGCAGTGACAACAGCGAACGGAATTTTTTCCCGTATTTTGATACGAGGCTGTGAATGCAGACAGGAAAACACTCACTATAAATACAGCATTTGTACGTTATTTCAAGCAATATTTACAATAAACTTCATATAAATGATTTTGCTCACTTGCTGGTATTTCATTTTGCTGGTGAAGGGATCGCGACATCTGCATAGATCGTCGTAACCATCGTACTTCGTGCAAAAATGTCGCTGTTCTTTCATCGTCGTTTCTTCGTGCCAGTCACACGCTACGTCTGAAATGAAATGTTTAGAGCAAATCATAATATTTCTAAGAAGCTTCTATAGAATGTCTTTTTTTTATTTGATATATGCTAGTACCTTCTGAGATTTTCCATAATATAAAAAAAATCTTCTAAATTTGTAACTCACGATTGATCAATTTCGAAGCATTATAATTTTGACTAAGCAAAATATATCTCATAATTTCTGTCATTCTTCACCTTTATACTTTTTGTTTGGCAGCATTATATTCAATAGGATTGGTTTTGAAATTCTTAGAGTGGTCACCGTGGCTTCTGCAATCACTCTGCCAGTCCAAACTGAAGCCTTAGCATGGAATTTGTCTCCATTTTTCCGTAGGATCGATTCCTTATCCAGCCAGGTTGGAATTTTATCATTATGACGAGGATCCGCCGTATAAATTTCTTTGTCGGAGTCATGCCAAGATTGAAAATCGGCCTCTTCCTGAAATCATGATAACAGCTTGTTATTATCGATATATTATATAATTTCATTCACTAAAATATTTACTCATATTCATTGTATTTATTATATTTCTTACTATGACCATATAAAAGTGTCTTCTTCACCAATCACATCAAAAAGTGGGCGCTTTCATGATATTACGAATAATGTACTAACCACTCTGGTTAGATTTAAGAAAAAATGCATGGAACATTGTTAGATAAATAAAATATTATCTATGTTGAATCTGCTGTTACATAATTATGTTGTATATGTTATTTCACAGAGTATTTAGTTGAACCGTCTCACTCCAGAAATCTTTCCTCGCTCGTAGATATTAAATATACCCTTTGTCATAACGACACAACATGATCGCCTAGTATGCTATAAATAAAATAAAGGTTTCATAGATGGAAAATATGTGTTAAATTTACGTGCATGGAGATCCACGTACATGATTATAAATGGCCATATCGCTTCGTTTCTCCCGACCGAAGTTTTCCAGTGTAGAGTCCAAGAATGCTACTCCGATCCACGCTTCATGGTTACAAGTTTTGTGGCCGCCAAGGTTGAACCCGAGTAAACGGAAGGTTTTTTTCGCCTCCTCGCCCAAGAATAGAATCCATTCTGGCTGCATATTGATAAAGTTTAAAGGATTTGTTCTACAGTTTACGTGGTGCACCATTGTAAATGTGTGTATACGTTTTTACAAGGTGCACATGCACGGCTTGTGGATGCCGATGATGTAGCAAAATATGTACTTGGTGTAGGTTTTAGGGTAGATTCCATTTTATTTGTTAAGTATTATGTAAATAATATTTTTGAATGTTTAATTAATGCCATTACCGCATAATTTTAGGAATTATATGTGAGAGAATCAAGAATGCATATAATATTAACTTCTCAAGATGATATCTCGTGAACTATCAGTTTCATCCTCTGCATTATCGATAAGTTAACTGTAAGAATTTGAAGTCCAAAAAAAGTTAAGTAGTAATTAATATTAAGCATTCAAGATATTAAGCATCAAAATTGATGTATTATTATTAAGTATCAAGTATATATAAAGAATGTTAAGTATCAAGATAACAGTTTTAAGCTGTACCTACAACTGCTAAGAAAATGACAAGTCTTCCCGGCTGCAGGGCTTGCAGGAAGCGCACGAGCTGCGCCCCCTGGCCGGGGTGGTAAGTCTGGAAGCGGTCGACCGCCTTCACGTCACCAGCGGGAGATACCGAGACCACGGTCACGCCGTGGTAGGGCCAAGTGTCGTTCTTGTTGCTATCTGACACTCCATTTGAGGGCTGGTCAAGTATCTAGGATTTGTATGTAGCGTTATCAGTTTCAATTAAATATCGCGGGTTGACTCACATGCAATATGAAAGATTGCTTCGTATACTTTCAGTGACATATATATTGGTCCTCACTCAGCAGCTACTGCACAGAACTTGCCGCTCGTACATAAACCCCGTAGAATACTAGTAAAAATTGTGACTCGTAGCCTTCCATTGTCACAAAATAACTAAGAAGCTTTTGCAATTGCGTGAAAATTTGTGGCTTAGATTCGTTAAATAGATCGTTTCTTTTGAATGCCGACATGTGTGCTGCGGTGAAGTTTGAGGCATTTAAGTTAGGTATAACTTTTAACTGAACCAAATAGGACATGATGAAAAAATCTCACCCTTTCGGTGTGTTAAACAAACAATATCTAATCTTAGCCTAGCTCACCTTGCGTCCATTGAGAGTGATTTGCAGCAGCGTGCGGTTGAGGCTGGCTGTTAGCTCCAAGTGCTGCATCTGCAAAGCTTGAAAATTTATGAAGACCGAGTCTCGAGTGAAGAATACCACCAGGTATTGTGCATTTATATTTCACATTGTGTTCTAGAATTGATGGGTTGCTGTTGGCAGTGAAAGTACAAGTAGTCTGTTGGGAAGGCTTCATGTTTACTTCACGATGCCTGTAATGCTCAAGTGAAAAGGTGGTGTTATGGTAAACGGTTAGAAGTTAAATAACTGAAGTTTTGTCATTTACTCAAACATGTTATGCATGTATGTTTATAGTCAATTTTTGTTTCCGTAAATTCGTGGACATGTTACCTCTGAGAGACTGGTAGTGTGGCCAGTCTAATGTTTCCCTCAGCTCTCTGCTCCCTGAAACATCGAAGTTTTAGACAATCCTGAAGAGGTAATATGCAAAATATGTGCATTATATATTATAAGAGGTAATATGCAAAATATGTGCATTATTCCTAAATAATGATAATGTGAATCTCATTCACCATATATATAGTCAAGTTTAAGATAAATAATTTCAAAATATCACTTAATTGTCGTGGATTTTCAAACAAGGTATTTATTTTCCATCTATTGAAGTTGGTAATTTATTTATCGAAATTTCCGCATACTGAGCTCATTTCTCACCAAAAGTTTGTCTTCGGGGCCTGGTGTAGAATGAACCGCCTTCTAGCATCGTGAGGTTAAAATTTTTGACTACGGCTGCCCTGAAATAGCTTCTAGCTGACACCAACGTCTCTAATATGAGTAACAAACTTGCCAGCAACGCGTGCTGGCTCCTTTTTATCATGTGCATCAAATTCCTTTGTGTAAAACCAAGTAAATTTCAAGATTTTCACCAAGCCTTTCCTTCAAATTTTAACATTGATTGGCTGCGAGTAAACGGCAATGTTTTATAGCAACCTCATGTGCTCTCATCAATAGGGGAATGATTTTCAAATGGGTTCAAAAAAATATTCGGCTTGTTGAATTTGTGTCAATATTTGGTCGGGTAGCAGCTTCATCAAGTCCCTTCACAGTAAATTTGGAACTGATGACTACAAATTCAGGTTGATGCTCTCGATTCAATATAAAATTAGAACAATTACATGAATAATATGAAGTTCCACTCTTCCTGGCTAGCACAGCACATACGCACACAGCTCGCTGCCAGCAAGGACGCACTCTCAAACATGCGTCACTTTTTTCTACAAAACTCAGAAAAGGAAAACTGAGCTGAATTGATGTATTAATGAGAGCATTTTCCTTGTAACGCAAATGCCACATGAGTTTCCTTGAATTTTGGTCAGGCACAAACTATTTGGTACAGTGCTGGACTACTTCTATTTGATTAATATTTTTGTAGCGACATGGGTAAATAAGTTCATCTTTCCATCCATGGAAGAGGCAGTGAGTAATACAAATTCAATGATTCCAACGGAAATCCTCATTTGATCAAAGTAGGTAAACAAAGAACACAATTAAATCACAATTGAATATTGTCTAGAGAACAACACTATTTTCTGCGTAAAGCGGTCAGGGTATCGAATTTTCACTGCACCTTAAAATTTGAGGAAAGTCAAATATTTAAAAATTTATTCCCGAATTGATTGCGGAGAAGAATGTTAAACAATTAATGCTTACGAAATATAAGGTGGAAAAATTTATTCTGTAAAAATATAAATAGCATACCCTTGTTTAAAAGTGTCACAGCTCACATGCTATTTCTTCGATAGTGCTTCAAATACTTATGGAAGTTTTCAACAAAAATCAACATGGTGAAAGAGCTCCAACGACACAGGTAACAACAGTCAACTTTATAACACAGTCCAAACTACACTGGTAACAACAGTGTACAAACACTACACTGTCCAAACTACACTGCTAACAACAGTCAGCATGGTAACAATTCCTAACGGCAGTCAACTTGGTAATATAGTCCTAACTGCAACGGTAACCGCAGTCAGCGTGGAAATAAAGTCCTACAGTCCACACGCAAAGCTACTCAGACAATCTCAGCCCACTTGCAAAGAGAATCCTTCAAACGGAGGAAGTTTGTGAGCAACACACGCCGTTTGTGGGGCTTAAGTCCATCTGTCAGTCTGATCGGCAGCAGGCAATGTGTTGAGGAGACCTCAGCCTCTTATCTACGACCTCCTCTGCTTCCTCAGATGGGCTCCTGACCTGACTCTTGAAGCAGCAGTAAAACTGGCCTTCCTGGAAATCATTCGAGTATCAAAGTTCCCTACCATCTGCAACCAATAAATGCCACCTATAACTGTCAAAGATTTAGTCATGGAAGTCATTACGGCATGAATTTTTTGATCGTATAGAGCAAACAAATAAGCTGCGAATGAATAATTTTTGCCATAGACTAGACTTTATGCAGATTCTTGAGCAATAAAATTTTACCACGGGAGCACTTTTACTCGCCAGTTATCCTCGCCATTATTGCTAACCGAATAGGGAGCGATCCAATCACGCGTGATTGGGGTTTTGTTCTGCAAATCGAACACGCGTTTTCTCGCGATTACGATCTACTTCACAGTGAAGGATGTTATATAAATTATAAACGAAAATTTGACCGGCTGAGCAATTTATGCATGTGCAAAAGGGGTTGATTAATTTTTCGTTATGAAAAATGAAATTATTCAACAATTTTCATATTCATAAGAACCGCATTGTTTGAATATGCATAATTTATTCCAGCTATAATTAAATGTGCATTTATAGCTAGTACAGTCTCATATAATTTAGGCGAAATCATTATCAAACTACGTGCCGTAAACTCACCGTAAACTAATATCAACAGCATTGGAGCTGCCCATAAATATTTCAATCTAAGTAAGTCGAATTATTCTCTATAATTTTAATGAAACAGAGTAAAGAAAAGACTGAGCTCAAATATTGAAGCACAATAAATAACTCGATATCATAAAAATCACAACTTTTATGATTAAATTCGCAGGTTTTTTTTCCAACCGTCATAGATGGTGATTGAGGGCACGGACTTTATATTGCTGGATGATCTGTTTGGTTTCCCCTAATGTGCTCCCTCGAATTATTCCAGAGGGCTATTCAATTCATCTGATAAAACTTTGTCCATAAAGCCTGCCGAAGCTAAAATTTTTGCAAAACCAATAAGCACGGCGCGCATCTCAGCAGACATGTCGGTCAGATGCCTCAGCCGCTATGGTCGCCGATTTTGAACCTTATTTTCGTGGATCATAGGAGCCATAAGTTGACTGATTCTTCATCACGCTGCGAAATAGTGTAGGTTTCTCCGTCATTACGATAAGCGAAGCGATAGCTCCCTTCACTGCTGGATGCCGCGCCCGATAAACAAATCTGAAAGTTTCCAGTCAGGGGAGCCGATATGACCGGAGCAAACAGCCTGACGTCGTATCATGGGCACTGAGATTCTTGTTTCTTGGAAGCGAGTGCAGGAGGGAAATTTCTGCTGGTGAGGTCTTCCCATCACCCACTTCCTACTTCATCTTCCCTCACCCATTCGTTTCCTGCTCTCTCCTCCCTCCACAAGTTTCCAACTGTCCCCCACAAGTTCCCAGCTCTCCCTACAAGTTCCCAACTGTCCCCCGCAAGTTCCAAACTGTCCCCCGCAAGTTCCTAGCCCTCCTTCACTTGTTCCCCGCTCTCCCTCCCCACAAGTTCCCAGGTCTTTCCCCTCACCCGTAGCCCACAAGCATGTGGCTGTGTGGCCGCGAATAAAAAATTCTTCCATGCTTTATGGCCCCGATAAAGAAAGATGGCGGTAGCGGCAGGGCGGCTTTACGACCGACGGCGCTTATTGTCCCGGAATTTCTGCGCTTCGAGACGCTTATTGTGCCAGACTCCATGTCGGTCGTCGGGGCTGCAAGACCCGGCGAGATCTTCCTAGTCCGGTGTCTTCAGGTCTCGTCTACATCGGTTTAGTTTCCAATAAAAGATATTGCGACGGATTTACGCTATGTTGATCTCCTTCCAAAATGCCTTGATGTAAAAATACCCAATCGATTTATGTGCCCGATTTTGTTATTAACTTCCGAGTGACAGGATGTTTAGGGGATTGAATTTCCTTACAATGTTGAAGTTCATAAATTATCCAGAAGTCTCACTTGCTTAGTAAGACGACAAAATTAGTAATACTGTTCATGGTGAACTTCCAAGTTGTGCTAGCATAATGTTTAATTACACTAGATTTATTGCGTTTTATACTGATAGTTCAATCTGAATTGGAGAATACCTTTTGGAACAACAAGAATTATTCTTGTGATCCACTTATTCTCATGATTTTGAGGCAACATACATGAAAGAGGAAAAAATTTAAGAAGACAGAAACGCATTCAAAACTTGTTTTAAAACAGACAAATATTTAAGTCAAGTTTGAAACATGAACATATACAAGAAAAAAAAGAAACATATGGCAATTGTGTTTAAAACAAGAACATACATAAGCCATCAAATAAACGATGTGGCAAGGACACATGTGTTTTGCTCAGGAAAAACTCAGACAGAGCGCCAGGAGTCATTGCAGAGAGGAGATGAAGAGCGGACAGCAATTTCTGGTGCAAGAAATACTGAGGTCTTTTGGTTGCAATAGAAAGTCGTGCATGAGGCGGGCACAATGTCATCCCAGCAGGGCGACACAATGGAGAGCATGAGGCGTCACTGGCGGTAAAGCACGGCTCGTTTTGACAATCTTTCAGAGCGACAAGCTTTCCGGCCGCCTGCTATCTTTTGGAACGCTATCTGTGGCCTCTAAAAATGCTAATGCGCTACTGAATCGAGCGACGATGCCGTTCCTTTGTGAGGGCTGCTAAAGAGACCTCACATGATGCTGCTGATGCAGCTTTGCTGGAGAGACCTCATATGAAGCTGCTTGTGCTGCAGATGTAACCTTCGCGTGTGTGGCTCTGTTTGTGCTGCTGTTGTAACCTTCACGTGTTCGGCTCTCGAAGTGCTGCTACAGGCCAGTTCTAACTCACAGGGGCCATTTCTCCCTTTAGATTATATTTTGCTACTGAACACTGGCAACGAAGTTTATGTACGGAACGTGTAAAGAAGTGCTCAATCTGCCTACTGACGCAATCTGCCTACTGACTTAATAATCCTACTGACGCTCTCCAGGATTATTAAATGCTTGCCTCGTATATGATAGCAAAGCCTTAGCTGCTATGACGATACGGATTTTCATAATAATTATCTCATTAAACGGTTATCGACTTTAATGGCATACGGACTATATGGATGTGATTATAACAATGCCCAAAGTATAATTTAAAAAGTTTAAAATTTCTAAGTCAATAAAAATACAAACATTTTCGATAATTCTCTTCGGATGCGGAAAATGAAAGAAACTGAAGTGATGGAGCCTAGCCATTTTTTAAATGAAACGAAACCACTCTAATTCCATGCAGCAATTCTGTGATTACTGAAATGAATTAAACTATTTGAGATTTCCAACTAATCAATGTATTTTGAAGTAGTTCGCATTAAATCGAGACCTCTTCCCATTGAATGTCTCATCGAACAGATGGACGCCTTACAACAGCGGGATCTTCTCAAATGGACCCTGGGGTCGCTACAATCGTCATAATTATAATGTCTCCAAGTTTCCCGACAAGACCAATCTTGTTAATGGAAGCCACTGCCTTCGTATCCCGCCAGCTATCAATAAAATCGGCCATGAATCGTCAGAAATATTCCATGAATCATCCAGAACGGTCACCGGCCTGCAGAGTATTTATTTTACAGCATATTATTGCCTCCGTTTATTGTGAGACATGTTCTTTGCAGACTCGTCGTCTATTTTATTTAGAGGAATTCATTAAAATTATTTCGATCATATTCTGCGCATTAATAGAATTTTGTTGAACTTGCCAATCGAAAAATGCAATATCAAATTCGTTGTAAATGGTTTTACAAATGATGTGCATGTAAATTTTTGGTTAATTGAGGCGAGGTATTCATTTTTTCTCATCAGAACATGAATATTTTGCTGACAATATCAATGCCATGAATGCACAAAACTAAAACGCACCATTTTAAACATGTATCTTAAATCTGATCAGATATGCAGCCGCTGAATTATAAGGGTGGTCGCTCGAGAAGTTATTGCTGAAGACCTTAATTCCAGATTCCTCGCATCACATTCGAAAACCTTTTCCACACAAAACACACTAGGCAATATTATTATTGACACATTCGAAAATATATAAACTGTTTTTCATTCCACTACCGACCACCGTGTTCAATATCCCGCAAATAGTTGGATAGACGTTTTTTCGCTATCAAACCGAGGATGTTATCTCTTTGGGCGCCGAATGTCAGATTAGTTCTATATTCGTACCTGGATTTATCTTGCATCAAATTGATTCAAGGCCAGAATTTTTCTCTATTGAGAAATATAAGATTCATTGATAACTTTTTCAGACTCATCATAAGACGAAGTGGGAGCAACATGTATCAATAATGTCATAACAGAAGGAAGGGGGTACACGTACAGCTATATCACCTACTATAGCTACCGCGAAGTCGACGTACTTCGAGAGTGAGTTCTGTATTTGTTAATAATCCGGCCAACTGATTCCCATAATTGAAGCGCCAAGTCCTTTTCTAAACATAGAGATTCGCCCATGGAGAGCTCTATTTTTGACGACACGATGTATCCTCTAGTATGCAGGATAATTGCCAACTCAGCTTCTCAGTTGATCATTCACGAACACCATGAAACGGCTGCATGCAAAGTAATCAGATTTAGACGAACGCATCCAATACCAGAGAGTATCTCATGATGCTCGTCGAGTCTAAATATATTTCACTTCCTAATTCAGTGTCATAACTCTTTCATAAATAGAAAACAAATATTTGGTTACAGCGGCGTATTAAATTGAACCATGACTACTGGTATGTTTTTCATCTTTAAATATATTTGGAAAATGATGTTTTATTCATGGGAAACATGTCGAGGTAATATGTGCATGTGAAAGTGAATTCGACCACTTATCCTTGACATGATATCTATCTTACTTACCTCGATTAGATGTCTTCATGCCACGCTCCGTCGTATCTTGCAACGTGAAAACCAAATTGTTATTATCTATATACAGATATCTCGCATGGGAATGCACATGTGCGTAAGATTGCCTTATGTAAACTGAAGATTTCGGCTCTGCGTCGTGACAGTTGACATACTCAGTCAATATGGACAGCATCAAATGCTTCTTCGTGTTGAGGTAAGTTTGAGGTTTTAAGGATTTTAATTCACTTTCTTTAATGATTAGCAGTGGTCACTGCACAAATTATATTTTTGATGAGTCCATCGAGGTTCTGACGCGAGGTTCTATCGAGGTTCACAATCGAATGAACACAAACGAGATGAAAAGAATTGATCATATGATAAGACTGTCTTGAGTTGCCGTACACTACAATATTGTCCATCTGCGAATTGAGTAGCAACAAGCAGCTTAGACGTAACCGCTGTTTTTTGTTGCGCACTTCGTGATGGCGTGCAATGACAGTCGGTCTGAATCTTCGATCACCTTTTTCATACAATATGAATATCTATCTAATAACCGATCGAAACCATGTTTATATTAATCTATTTCATAATCGATTTAATAAATTACATTTTAATTGCAAACGAAATCGGAGAAGTGAATGACTTAATGATAGATAATATTATAGATTTGATAGTGGAATTGTTATTTCATGTTATATATGACTGAGAACCTGGTCCCTGTTAGTGCGTTCCTGATGCCACATGCGCTGGCAGCATCGTCGACCAACAGGACCGTCATCTTCATCTTCTACGAGACGTTGCCGGAACAAAGCCTCTTCATCAGGGGAGGACTTGATACAAACCTGCACTCCGGTACGTTTCCGGTTACTGTGCAGTGTTTCTAACATATCTATGGATCCTGGTAGTGATATAATACAAATAAAAATATTGCACAGCAAATTTTGTGTTGTACTGCGTAAATTTAAATTACCACAATTCTACAAACTCTTTTAATGGTGCGCTGAAATTTCAACCCACTTCTTAATTTATTTGAGTAAAAACTGTGTTGAGGTTATCATTTGAAATTATCTGTGCACCATACTCTCTGATATTTTGTTCTAAGTAATTTTTTTATCTAAACAATGATATAAAGAAAATATAGTGGCGAACACGCACATCATTTCTCTGAATTAAATCACTTGAAACAATTTGCTCTCGGCCAGGTTGTATCTACGAAGCAGTTAGAACTAATTTCATATATATCCAAAACTCTGCAGGCACCTAAAATGTCATGTCATGTCATCCTATTTCAATGTTACTTATTTTTAGACTTCCTATATAGAGTCTTGTGTCTTTTATTTTAATTTTATGCATTATTCTATTGCTTCCAGGTTGTGACACTGATGAGGTGACGGGCGACGCCTGCGCTATCCCGATGCGCACTCGACTTCTGGGTACCATTGACCACTACGACGGCTACAACGCATGGCGCGCTGGTGACAACTTCCTGGACTGGCACGGCGCCGAAGCTGGACAGGGAAGCTTTTACGGGGCTCCCGCTGAAGGAACGCCTCTCGTTTGGACGACCAGCAACATACTTAGCCCAGCCTACCAAGAACTTAACACGTAAGCGCCTAGGACTAGTCGAGATATTTTATTTACACGTGCAAACTATACATACATATATATGCTCTAATCTAACTTATAAAACCTGAATAATATTAAGACAAAAAATAATAAATGAGAATAATAACGTGACTTTAGGTTTTACTTCTTAGGAAGCATAGTAAAATTACAAATTATTTTTCACCATGCCCATTGTTTGCTGTTGAAATACATGAACTCTACTTAGCATATTGTCAGGCTCATACTCACACAAATAAATTAATTCTAATTGCGTTTGGCAGTTTTGGAGATCATTACTGGATGGTTGACATGGAAATGGACTGTCCTTTTGTGGAGGCGGACGGTTGGTTTGACGTTAAAGGCTACACCGCCCCCGCCAGCTTTGGATGGGAACCTGATGTAACCCAGGTATACTTTTATTTTATATACTTTTGAAATGGTATACCTGGTATAATACCATACTTTTCTTGTATTATTATCGATGTTTTAGCTATAGATCTTCGATTTTATAATCATTCACTCGTGTTTTCATTCAGAGTGAATAATGTATTTTCTGAAAAATTTATCTATTCCAATTCACAGGCTGAGCTTACCTGCTATGACTCAAAAATTATAATATCATTATAATTATCATTATATTGTTGCCGAAATATCATTAATCAATAAGAATAATGAAATATTTTATTGACACGAATTAATATTGGCAGACGGCTTGTGATGGCACTATTGGAGGCGTCTCGCCACATGCCTCAGTGAACCACATGGCTCGCTGTGGCGCTGTGAACATCTTCGAGCACGGCGGCTCTGCCTGCACCATCAACGCCTTCGAGGACTGAAGCACTGCCGAGGAAACGTTATGCATTTCTACCACTAGAGTCATTCAGTGATGGCACTATCGTATTATATGGAATAAATATTCATTATTATTGAAAATTTTTGGACTATTAAGATTTGGCGTTTTTTTTTTGGTGATCATGGAATTTTGGACTATTAAGAATTAGTCAACCATTGCGGTATCATTGGTGATCATAGGAAGAAACAACTCGTCGACGGTGTACTGGCACGCAGTCACGAGTATAGCAAATGAGTTCTCATTTATGGAGACAAATAAAGCTTACGAAATTCCAGCAGGTAGAAAAAAATACATTTTACTCCTACACGAGTTTACTCGTTTATGTCCCTAAATTCAGGAATAATATTTTTAATGCTTACATTTAGTCAATTCGTTAAATGATTCGGAGTCTGTTAAAATAGATATCTCAGATGCTATTTGTAGCAATTATCTCTTAGAAATAGCCAACATTTTTACAACAAATTTTGCAATAAGAGCTGGAAGAGCAGTTTCTTCCAATATCAATTTAGATTATGCTCCTTACGGCTTTGACCAACACCCCTGGAATTTATTGAGTAGTTCAAAATCACTCAAGCCACAGCTTATAAATCAAGCTTCACCTAGTCAGACAGCCATAACTAATAAATTATAAGAGTTACATTTACGAAAAAAGTGCACAACATTTCTGACAACGTGACAGTGAGTCTGAGGATCACTGCGCCAGTCGAGTCTTTGTCCTGAATGAGCAGAGCGCGACATCGGTTCGCGACGCCCGTTCGCTACGTCTCTTGAACTTCGGTCCAACACAAAAGATTATCGCTAATAGAATCATCGTTGCTGGGGTTGCGTTGCCTAAGGCAGCCATAAGCCACTCCATGACAAGCGTCTGCTCTGTTTCTCAGTGCCTGACAACGAGCTTCGTTGTGAACTGTCGTTCGATACAAAGCCGGATGCCTTCATTTGTAAGAATAATGACTTGAAACACTTAGGGAAAGCTTCATGCTGCTGTAAAACGAATATAACAATTTTGCAGCAAATCACCTGTTTAAATTATATTGTTGTTACATATTTTGTGACATGGCCCACCACGGTCGTGTTTCTTATGCTACAAAATAACATAAATCCCTTCGTAAATCAGGTTCTTGGAGAATGTTTTATCCTTTAAACAATGAGTAGAACACTTCAAATTTTTCAAAGAAACAAAAAATAAACGCTCAACCGGTTCAATCAACCTTAGGCCTTGAAATGATTTAAAACATGAAGGCTATTCACATTCATTATAGCAAGTAAATCCCAAAATTTATCGGCAGTAAGTCTGTGCCTAGTCGATATTCTCTTGACACTGATACAGAATATATGTACGTTGTAATGGTCGCACGTGAATTGGACCACTGACCTCCGACTTTAGAACAACCAACACACATGTCTGAACGCAGCAGCCCTCTGTCGCTCTGAGCGACGCCTGTCGTCGCCGTGCGTTCTGTCCCGATTTGTCGCGCTCGTTGCCTGGTGCCGAGCGACACGCGTTCCCACGTTCGCAAACTGGGACATGGAATTCACCTTACAACATTAGAATTTCAGCGTGAATATTGACTAAATAAAACTTAGTGCTTCCTTGGATACAAGATAGTTTGATCAACTTTTTAACGCTTTTAAACCATGTATGTGATGAATAATGAAAAAGGCAGTTATCTATTTAGTCTTTATCACACCCGTTTGAAATTTCGGAGTAAAGTTAGAATGAATTTTTAAGCGTATGGCAGCACATATAGGCATGAGAAACAAAACGCAGCTAATAAGCGTCTGCCGCCGCATCAAATGGCAGAGAAGCGAAGAAGCGCAACGCCAAGACCCAAGCAGGGGCAGTGAATGTGTTCATTAAGTTGCCACAGTGCGGCAGATATGCGGCCAATCCAGCTGGGAATGTCCCCGAATATGGCGCAAGCCACGGATATGAGAACATTTAAATGCTCGTTGTGGTGCCCAACAGCAGACAGATTCTAGCCTATAAAATCTGGCCGAGGGCAATAAAAGCGCGCTGTTAGAGATTATTTCGCTTCGAAGAGGACGTTTCCTCTACTGAGAACCTCCGGCCGTTCGACCGCAGATAAAAATCAGGGTTGCGCTCTTAAAGGAATGATCTCAGAGCTGTGATTTTTGTGGAACGCATGGTTCTTTTATTAATCGCTGGTGATATTCGTTTACGGTACGCTTGCGTTCAGTTCAACTGCTGATAAAATTCATGCGATATTCTGTCATGAAATACGGCAGAAAAATGATTTCGTTACCACAAAAAAATAAGTCATAGAGACGAAATAACTCTGAAAAACTCACAAATTATCAAAATCTTTAAAAAATTAACTAAATGAATGCATTGACAAGGTGGGCCGTCATTTGTCCGATGGCATCTTTAAAACTAAGCGATTCAAATATTCAGGTAATGTCTTTTTCAATAAATTTTAAATTGCAATGATGTCTTTACTAGTTCTTTTATATTGATCTTTCTAAACAGGAAGTTTACGTGAATCACCCTGTATCTGAATATTCTTTAACGATGATTTGATTCATTTCGATCCTTTTATCTTCAAAACTCGAGTAATCTCTTAATACCAGCATTTAAACAGCTGTTTGCCTAATTGGGCCGATTTAGACGCAATAAAAAAATATTTTCAGCGTTATTTTCTTGATGTGCAACCTTGGGCGCTCAGGTAAACGAGAGGCGGAATGCGTGGCATGTGGGGATGGCCGATCGTTCCCCTTGCTGTGGAACGGCGGCCCGACCCCTCTGTGTTCATGCATGAGCACAATCAAAACGTAAGAGGCGATTTGAACATTACGCGTTGAATACGCTAACTTATCATAAAGAAAACTGACAATATTTTACTCGTTTTCGAAGTTTAAATTTAATTAATATGCTTCTATATCTTAGTCTACTGCACTCCATTATAAATTTAATGGTCATACTGTTTACAGATCAAAAGTTTTCATGCAGGAGTATCAAAGTTTGTTTACGAGTACATTAGAGTGAATAGTTTTATATGTTTTAACGAAGAAACTGCGAATAGAAGATAGTTTTCTGGCTGCAACCACAAATGCAGCAAAACCTCAATTTAACACCTATAATGTATAATAATTTCAGCGAGAGATGAATATGTAGTAAATAGTTTTATAAGCTGAAGCATTAATTACGACTGCTGACACGCTTGGAAATAAGCTCGCTTTGTACTATTCCATTGTAGAGTTAAAGATGCAGCCTTTGGGCACGACTTCAATTGGCTAAGAGCGCCCATGCAGTGGGCATTTCATATAAATTAAACCGACAAATCAGAATCCTTAAATTTACTTTTAATTAAATTTAGAGGGGTATAGTTTAAAGGGAGGTATAGTTAATAACATTCACTAAAATCAGCAGAAGAAAATGATTTTCGTAACTTCATTGGCGAAGAACTGAGTAAATTTTAAATCAAGACCGACGCGCACACCAACCGGAAACTCTGCATCAGGTTCTGATTAAAGTTTAGTTACCATGCCACGGTCAGCTTAGATTTCATAGCCAAGCTGTAACTCATGCATTTGTTTGTCCTTCTTACTTGAGATTGGTGGCGTCAAACTGAAGAAGAAGGTGAAATAGTGGGAAAAAATTGCCTATCTTCTTGTTGTGTGGGAAGCATGTTTGTGTAGGTTCATGTGACAGTGACTCGTAAAATACAGGCGACGTCGATTACGCAACAAGAACCTAAATTTGTGAATAATGAAGGCAAAATCAATTGCATTTGTATCATTTGTGTAATCTGTATACTAACTTCGAAAAATGGCAAGATATTTTCTGCAAGATTTTTACCATTTTATCAAGACACCAACGCAACACGCTACGCCGTCAACATCAATTGTACAGACACTTGATATTAGCCAAATTTGATGCAATGTCACTTAGATTATTGAAGGATATGACATTTAATAGTAATATTTGAACATCATTGGTACTTTACAAGTCTACATGCTTTCAGAACTGTAGAAAGTTCGATTGGAAGAACTATTGCGCAACCGCTAATTTTCTACCGTTGTTGCATTCAAAATGCTAGCTGAATACGACACAACTGCATGCATGACAGGTGAATGAACGTTTGTGTTATGAGTATATCTCGAATAAAATGCTTTCTTTCTCACGTAAACTGCGAGCTACGCCATTTATGTTGGATATGTTCATGCTTCTGCGTCGATTACGAGGACGATAAATAAGCCGTGCACAACACGTCTACTGACGGAGCAGGTTCGTGATCTTTCTGGGCGAACAAAACGTTCAAATAAGGAAGAATTAAAGCGGAATTAGCTGTGAGTCTTAGCATTTGGTTTAGACAATTCTTAGGAAAAATCCTGATCAATTTCCACCTGTGAATTCTGATTTATGTTAATAGGCAGTGTGAAATATTAGGTGAAAATTGCCGGTGGACGACTATTCAATTACTCCTTTGCGAACAAATTTTACAGTCACAGATTTGAAGTTCTAGTCTTTAGAAAGCTATTTTAGTTACACAAGGAATATGATCGACTCAAAATTCTAGCGCTTGTTGCCGTCGACTTGTGAGATGTCGAGCATCAATGTTGTATTAATCAAGCTTTCAGATCGCGTAATTACACCATAAGAGATATTGAATAAGTCAGAAACAGTATACGTAAGTGATACAAACACGTTCATAATTTGTCGTAAAATTTCCAGCATACTTTTTGATTGGGCTTTGCAGCCTTCATGTGTTGCAGAAAACATTGAATTTTTAACTCGCATATATTGTGACAAACAAGCAATCAAGTATAAATTAATTTATCGTCAATCGAAACTCTGAATGCAAAAATTAATTACTTTTTTGCTTCGATTAATTTCGAAGCAAAACTTCAAAATTAATCAGAACAATCAATCTAGTGGACCCGATAGAGTCCACTAGATAAGACAGTAAATAGAATATGTTAAAGTAGAAAGAACTTCTACTAAATAAACAAACTAATTATTTTTCAGTAATTGAAATTAGAGTTTCTGCTAGTAGTAGTAGTAGTAGTATTTATATAAAGTACAAAATGATATACAAGCTTATTAAAAGTCCTCGAAAGGCATACAAGTTTATTGAAAGTCCTCGAATGGCAAAACCAATACCTGCATTATCTCGATTGATTTTCATGCGTCACTGCAGTCACTTCGAGCAGCAATCTTTATCTGAGAAAAAGGGATAGTGCGACTGATTCGCATGTTGCCTCACTCAACAAATTGAGCTAAAAAACATTGCATTAGGCACGATTTTTTCCAGAAGATGATAAGACACGCGAGAAATTGAACACATGATGTACATAATTTGACCTTCACTGTATATAAATAGGAGGATGATATGAGACCAGAGACATGCCGAGCGGTTCTTCATCCAAACATGAAGGCGTTGGTGTTTATAAGGTATAAGACTAATTCATTAAAATGATGTTAATGCATTCAGTAAGTGATACAAACACGTTCATAATTTGTCGTAAAATTTCCAGCATACTTTTTGATTGGGCTTTGCAGCCTTCATGTGTTGCAGAAAACATTGAATTTTTAACTCGCATATATTGTGACAAACAAGCAATCAAGTATAAATTAATTTATCGTCAATCGAAACTCTGAATGCAAAAATTAATTACTTTTTTGCTTCGATTAATTTCGAAGCAAAACTTCAAAATTAATCAGAACAATCAATCTAGTGGACCCGATAGAGTCCACTAGATAAGACAGTAAATAGAATATGTTAAAGTAGAAAGAACTTCTACTAAATAAACAAACTAATTATTTTTCAGTAATTGAAATTAGAGTTTCTGCTAGTAGTAGTAGTAGTAGTATTTATATAAAGTACAAAATGATATACAAGCTTATTAAAAGTCCTCGAAAGGCATACAAGTTTATTGAAAGTCCTCGAATGACGAAACCAATTACCTGCATTATCTCGATTGATTTTCATGCGTCACTGCAGTCACTTCGAGCAGCAATCTTTATCTGAGAAAAAGGGATAGTGCGACTGATTCGCATGTTGCCTCACTCAACAAATTGAGCTAGAAAACATTGCATTAGGCACGATTTTTTCCAGAAGATGATAAGGCACGCGAGAAATTGAACACATGATGTACAGAATTTGACCTTCACTGTATATAAATAGGAGGATGATATGATACCAGAGACATGCCGAGCGGTTCTTCATCCAAACATGAAGGCGTTGGTGTTTATAAGGTATAAGACTAATTCATTAAATGATGTTAATGCATTCCTTTCATGGGTGCGAACTTTTATTTCTGCTTAATATTCATTACAGTATTATATTTTTTGCAAATAAATTGTAACTTGGATTGATTTAAAAGGTTCCTTTAAAATATCTGATTCTTTCAGTTGATTGCTTTCCGACGTATAAAAAAGGTGTTGTTTTGCTGAAAAACTAATTTCTATGTTTCTTTGTTTCTATATTCTATCTATAATTTCTATATTTCGATAATTTCTATTTCTATATTTCTCGCATTTTATCGTCAACGAAAACGTGAAGTGACGGACGGACGGACGGACGGACGGACATGATGAGCACAATAAGGCATTTTTTCCATAAATGAGAAAATTCGCTAGAAACTTATTTTAAATATGTGCATTAAATAAATCATGTGTCTGTTTTTATACCCAAACTCAACATGTCATTAGTCTCATTTTATTCGGTTTAAGAAAATAATCCATTTCCTTCTGTTAAGACTTAAAGTTGCTCCATTATCTGAATATTAAATTTCCATGAAGCCCTCTGGGATCGCTGAGCCTCGGCTTCACACATGCGTATTCTTCATTTTGCACGATATTTGTTATTCTCTTTCGTAATTAATAAATGGCTGCATACATTTTCAGCATTTGTTTTTGGTTTCTTAAAGTAAATAAGACATGAATTCAAGGGCATTTAGCATTTCTATATTGATTGCACTTATATTCACGAATAACTTGAACTGAATATGTAGATGGTCTCCGCATCGTTTTCGTTGAAGATAAGATGAACTTACTTGGTGTTTTCTTCGCTTTAAAATTCTTGGTGAACTTGGATCTAATTTAAGCAGTACAAGCAGTAATGATTGAAGTACATGAATTCCCTGCTTTCAGCACTTCGTTGTCACAATAATTGCCCTATTTTTGTGCCACAATATTCTGCTAAAAATGCGGTTTAAATCAGGTATCTCCGCCAATGGAGCACTTGGTGATACCAGAGGGCACGTCAGAGCCAGCTTACCCGTGGTGGCAGCGCTACCAGCCCATCTCGTACAAGTTCGAGTCGCGCTCGGGCAACCACGACGAATTTGTTGACATGGTACAGAGGTGTAACGCAGTCGGAGTCCGGTGAGCACGCAGCAGGAACCGTAATAACCAAAATAACTTTAGCACTAAAACTATTTTTGAACTTGGAATAAAATATATACATGTGGATATGAATTCAGGCTTAAAGATCGCAAACGAGTATATTTATTTTATAAAAATTAAGCTCATTTAAGCACCGAACTAAGCTAATATCAATTAGCATTAAGTAAGAGCGCAACTTAGCTCATTGCAAGCTTGAAAATTTGAGCATGAACGACTGATTATGATGAATTTTTTTTCAAAAACATCCAGAATTTTTGTGGACGCAGTAGTGAACCACATGGCAGGCCTAGGCCGCAGCGGGACAGGTTCAGGAGGATCTAGTTTCGATTCAGACCAGCACGACTTCCCAGGAGTGCCGTACACCGACGTGGACTTCACACCCAGAGAAATGTGCAATTCCGGTGATGGTATGTTTATTCTTTCCAAATTATAAAAACACACACCATATAGTAAAATTATAGTTCATGTAAGAGGATGAGTGTGGCATATAGCCAAGTTTACCTAACGAAAAATAAACAAGTGAGGTAAAATACTTAGGCATTATATGCCATTATAATTTTTAACTGTATAATTGTATAGTATAAACTGTAAGGCCATGCATTATAATTTTTAACTGTATAATTTTTCTTATTGCGACCTTACTTTTTTGTGAATAACATAAATGAGGACGACGGATGAAAGTAAATGTATAGGATTCACTTGAGGCCAAATCTATAGTATTCCTTTGCGACAGATAATTTTGATATACTTTTGGTTAACCTTAGGGCCAGAAATTGATGTTGGATCTTAAGTTAATCATTGCTTATATCCAGGCAATGTGAACAACTATGGAGACCCTGAAAACGTACGCAATTGCAACCTGGTTGGTCTCACCGACCTGTACGGCGCTTCTAGTGAAGTTCGCCAAAAAGTAGCCGATTACTTCAGTTCTGCCGTGGACATCGGAGTAGCTGGCTTCCGAGTAGACGCAGCTAAACACATGTGGCCTGATGTAAGTATTAGAATATGGGATTAATTATGGTATCAAATCAACGGAGAACTAAAATTGAAGATCTTGACATTTTTACTGTACGTACTCAATTTGCGGCAATGATGGGGTGACGGACGATTATGACTCTTTGCCGACTGACGTGAACAACATTTATACGTACAATTCTGAAGCTTATTTGAACTCAAAACATATTATTTATAATACATCGATTAATTTTTATTTCTGGTCAGGATTTGAAAGCAATGATGGACTTGACGAACAACCTCAACACTGACCAAGGTTTTCCTGCCAACACTCGGCCTTTCTTCTACCACGAAGTTATTGACAGGAACGATGGTGCTGTCACGGTGCAGCAATATTACGGACTTGGTGAGACTGTAATTAAACTCCAGTGCGACAAATTATACTCCACACAGTTATGAATGCCTTTATATTTTTGAACTTTCGTGAAATCTTTTTGAAATTTTTCAGATGATTTTTCAAATTTGATTTTCGTTCGTTTAAATCTTATCTTGATTGAGATGTTTTGAGAATGATGCGGAGGGCTTTTAATGATGTACACATGTGCCTAGCTCACGGCGGTAACACAAATTAATTTTATATCAATCATATTTGATGTTTCTTAGTCACTCGTAAAAATAATTATTTCTGTAAAACCAGGTCGCATCACTGAGTTCCGCTACTGTCAGAAGATCACGTGGGGCATTGACGATTTCTCGCAGTTGTGGGGAATTTACGACCCTGGCTGGGGCATGGCAGATCCTGACAAGGCGTTCGTCTTCGTCGACAATCACGACAATCAGCGTGGGCATGGTGGCGCTGGTATGTTTCAATGTTTCAATGCAAGTCAGGAGTAGCATTTTTCCGTAGTGTAGCAAGTTTTTTCGATAACATTGGCGAGCATGAACTGAAAGAAGGAAACAATATGATTACAGTGATGCTTTATAAATCAGGTAAATGTTTTTTTGGAACACTATAAACTAAATTTTTATACTATCTGCGGATCCAAAGGCTTTCCTTGGTGTGATCAACAGTTTTCACTAACGCTACTTGTGAGGCATGGGATTTTGGATTATAATCATGAGTACTTTATTGTGTTTTCAATAACAACTCGGAGTCTTACCTCGATGTTTAGAGTTCCAGTATCATCCCGCGAAATGGTCCAAAATTGGATGTTTGATACATCATAAAATGGCGTTCACATGAATCTTGTTAATTGACAAAAGACTCAAATTTTCATTCCTATGGAACTATGAAAACTATTTTTGTTTGTTTAATAAAATGTAGAATATTGAACAGGTGATACGATCACGTACAAGCAGCCTCACAACTACCGCCTCGGAGTGGCGTTCACCCTGGCCCAGCCATATGGCTTCACAAGAATCATGTCTTCATATGACTTCGGTACCGACACTGATGTCGGCCCTCCTCACAAGTCTGACTGGAGGTAAGTTCTTGCCTCCTGAATCATGTCTTTCTACGACTTCGGTACCGACACTGATGTTGGCCTCCGCACAAGTCTGACTGGAGGTAAGTCCTTGCCTTCTGAATCATGGCCTTCTACGACTTCGGTACCGACACTGATGTTGGCCCTCCTCACAAGTCTGACTGGAGGTAAGTCCTTGCCCCAAGAATTAGGTCCTCCTAAGCCGTCGCGACCGACACCAACCACACAAGTCTGAAGTCACATGTCTGACTGAAGGTCACGCACACTTTACACTGTCCTCTATACACACAATCCGAATAACAAATTATTTATGCCTTTATCTGGGTTATTCTCAACGATTTTCGATGGCAAAAAGAGACCAGGGCTACATGCAGAGAGTGTGTCATTATGAGGACGAAATAACTTTCCCATTTTTTTCTGAGTGAAATGTAAACATGAATAATTTACATGATATAACCAGTTTTACACGAAAATACAGATGTGCCGCATGTTGCACACTGTGTATCGTGCATCATATAGGTATCGTGTCTGATACAGTGTATCGGATGATGCATTACTCTAAACTAGAAATGTTAAATTTCACCAGCACTGATGACGTGGTCGTCACTGCGGATGGCCAGTGCAGTAACGGATGGGTTTGTGAACACCGTTGGCCGTCTATCACAAAAATGGTGAGCAGCGATAAATGGACATAATTTCAATATAATTTCAAAAGCTTTACAAATGAAATTCAAATACCAGGCATCGGTTAGGACTTATGATCCAGGAATAAAACATTTCACTGAACAGTTTCTGACGTATTTAGAGTGATCAGTTATTATCAAGCTTAATCAAGAGCGTAACGTTTAATTCCGAAGGTTCGTTTCCGAAACGCCGTGGCTGGAGCGCTTACGGCAGACAACAAATATAACGACGGCAACGTTGTGGCCTTCTCGCGAGGAAACCTGGGCTTCTTCGCCATGATCAAGCAAGGCACCTTGTCTATGGTAACGTATTTAACTGCATCTTGAATGTAACGAGCTTCCCAAAATATTGCTAACCCATCTCTTAAATGTCGATCCGTGAAAAAAATGATTGATCAAATGACATTTTGATTGATTGAATGACTTGCTTCTAAATAGCATTTTGCTTGAAGACTCACGATTTTTAAATTCGTTAGAACCTGCAAACTGGAATGCCAGCTGGGACATACTCAGAGTTGGTGACATGCGCCGATGTCACGGTCAACGGAGACGGGACAGCGCAGATCACAATTACCAACGAGGAAGAACCAATCTTCGCTATCTGCCAAGGCTGCAGTTGTGATGACGCACCTATTGTGACCGCCACGCAGGGACCAGGTGAGAAACCATTTAATACCGACTTGAGTGCTTTCCAAAGCATCCGGCCCGTCCCTTTGGTGCGAGAGCGGAGGGAAGTAGGGCATAGAAGAAAGCTGAAATTTCAATTTTGGAATTTATTTGAGAATGAGGTATCGCCGGTTGAGCTTAGAAACTCTATGTTTAGAAGCGATGCATGACCAAAAGCGCTGGATTGGATGTCAATTGGCTATTTCACAAGTATCCAATAGATAGAAAAGCTTCCGACTTTGTACTATAATTATGGTTGTGAGGGTACCTGACGTTTTTCCCTCTTTAACAATGACATGATCACAAATTATTGATACAAAACCAATGTTTTTATTGTCATTGGCATATAAAAAGTTGTGGTTTTCTGTAATTACACAGCAGGTTATTACCCTATTTTTATTGTTTCTTTTCTGGTCTGTACTTATTTATCAATTTAAATATTATTCAGGTGTAAATTGGGTTTATCCGTCTTTGTATTAATATCATAAATTGATTAATTTCGTAGATATAACTCCAACCACCCCTGTGCCCACGACTCCTGGTCCCACGGAGCCCAGCATCACGGACGGAGTTCACCGAACTGTCATCTTCGTTCAGAAGCAAACAAACGACGGACAAGACCTCTTCGTCCGGGGCGGCATCGACGCAACCGTTAGGCCAGGTGGGCAATTGAACAGTTTTTAGCGAATTTTCTCGTTTATGAAAAAAATTACCTATTATGCACGTCATGCCCGTCCGTCTGTCTGTCCGGAACTTCTCGGACGGACGGACGGAAAAATGCGCTCGCAGTCACCCACTGCAGTGAGTACTGAGTTATATTTTTCTTACTAATTTAGAGAACCGAGGTGGCCCAATGGTTACAGTTCAAAGTGCAAGGATTAGTAAAGAGAAGTGTGGGTTCAATCCTAGCTACCTGCGACAGTTCTGGACAAAATTGACGAAAAGGCCGGGCGGTAATGAATTGCAGACAGGTTAACATGGCTTAATCAACGCTGGCATCGCTATTATTATATACCTATAGGAAGCGTCTTCTGACGGATGTGCTGCATTGTCGAAATAACTTATAAGAGCAATAAACGTGCGGAATATGCATAAAAATATCTAAAAAAAATAAAATAAAATAATAAATATTATTAATAAATATTAATAAAATACTATAAATAATAATAAAAATATCTAGAAACTCTATGAGATACACTTTTCCTCCGCGGCGCGCAGTGTTCGCGGAACGGTATCCCGATGGAAGAAGTTCCTTGAGATTTGACGATATCACGCGACAGGAAATTCCTCACTTGCTACTCGTAAAATGGTTTCTATAGTTTTGATTGTTTTAAACGAGTTCCGTTTTTCCCGATTTTAAGTGACTTTTGAAACGATTGGTTCATTCTAGTGGATATTTAAAACAATCGTTCGATATAACACGGAACCTCATTACTTTATTGAGTTTTCGGATTAGATGATACGTAATTTTCAAGCACAATTCATAGCCTTCAACGAAATGACTTCCTACCTCGATGGAAGACAGTAATAGTTACACGTATTTCATCAAGTGCTGCAACTATTAGGGACTCCGTCTAAAAATTTTTACGTGATGGGCGAACGAATTTTTTTGCAACAATGTGATTGAAGGCCGAGGATTAAACTTATTTGACGTAACTCAGGTTGCACCGACGACGTCACCACGGACCCATGCGCGATCGACCACACCGTGAACTCATTGGGCACCACAACGCACTACGACAAGTACAACGCATGGAGTGAAGGCGACACCAAACTTGACTGGTTCGGTGCTGAGGCTGGCCAAGGTACCTACGGGGGGCAGGCTGCATCTGGAACTCCTCTTGCCTGGACCAGCAGCAACCCCAGCAACCCGGGATACCAACCGCTCAACAAGTGAGATGCTCCAAATTAGATTTTGATATTAAATTAGAATTGCACGACTGTTATAGCATTTAATAAAAATGTCTACGTGCAGTGCATACGACTATAATCTTCATGCATGGGGATCAATGCGTGAATTCTCAATATGCGTTAATTTATTTTTAAAAACCAGATATTATAACAATCACCCAAGATTTAGCAGTGCAATTTACTACTTAATTTCCCAATTTACGTATATCTGCATGAGATGAGATATTTTCATTCATTTTTAATCGTAATCATTATGAAGGTTGAGATCCTCATTCAGTTATAATGAGACTGCGCATTAATGTAGGTACGGCGACCATTACTGGATGCTGGACGTAGACATGGACTGCAGTCAGACCGAGCAGGGCTGGTTCGAGTTGAAGGCGTTCGTCTCCAACTCTGGTGACGGATGGGAGGGCGACATTGCGCAGGTCAGTTTTGCATTACGCGCTTGTTCTGAAATTTCAATCTTATATGTCAGTGGGACATGCGAGGAAAATTATAGCTTGACAAGAATACTCATCAACAGCGCGTGATTACATGCATCTACGTTAACGTCAGGAATGGATTGTTTTTCAGATGAGTTCAACAATTCATGAAATAGCTTTGAATAATGATATACGTTGACAAATGATATTCTTTGAGTATAAGATACGTTGAAAAATTATATATTCTCAGTAATGAATGCATTACGCGGCGATTGCATTATAGGCTGGCAACTGCAAGGGCGCGGCAGGCGGCAGTGCTCCGTATGCTACGAAGAACCACGTCGGCCGCTGCGGGTACCTCAACGTCTTCAGTTTCGACTCGGGCTCTTGCACCGTCGAAATATTGGCTTAATTCTTGGAAATTTTCCACGTTGTAGCAATCAACAATAAAGTATACACAAAATTAAAAATTTTTTTCAATGTCTTCCCCCTTAAAAAGATTAGTTGATTTGTTCCACATTGTAATGAAACCAATTTCTTTCACATAATCTAGCGCATGTTCACATCATTAGTGATAAGAGGTTAAGAAGTGGAGGTTTATTGTCCGAGTATATATACTTCCGAGGTAGATGACTAGGACGAACACAAGACAAATACACGCAGAGATTCGCAGTGCTTATGAAGCGCAAGATCCCAGTATCATCAGAGTATGAAAAGTAAGCAAAGGCACTTTCTTATATCAATACAACTTAAGGAAGACCGTCTTGGCGCGTTGAATTCTCTCCATTTACAGACAGAAGAAATTCATAACATTTTTCATAATAACTCCATTCATATCAAAGGCGAATCTCTAATATTTTATAATTAATATTGAACAGAGATTTAAATTAATTTTATTTTAATTTAAAACACCATCTGAAATTTCAGGCAACTTTTATCATCCTTCATTTGGCAATGACTTAGAACTTGAATGCCGGGAGAAAGCAACACATTATGAAGATAATTGTTCTTTGATCTGCTTCATTGTACAGGGGAATTTGTGAACTGAAATTCCGCTCTACATTTTCGAGTTACGACACCAAAGGGACGGGCCACAACTACATCGGGGTTAACACATAGGCAGAAATTCAAGTAAAATAGAATTTTCATTGAATATGAATCAACACACGAAAAAAGTTTGTCATATACGAAACAAAAATAGTTTGATATTCGGTGGAACTAAAATGAAAACCACTACCATGAAAGTTGAATGTTTCTATGGAAACAATACTAAGAAAATTATACGTGCAATCGACAAAACTTCCCGCGTGATAGCGAGCAGCAAATAAAAGCGAGCGTTGCATACTCAGATGAACAGCAACAAAAGCTATTACACAGACCATAAACAAATAACGGGGAACATGAACGTAGTCAGACGGATACCAATGAGATTTAAAAATGTGAACAGCATTAAACTTATGTGTATAAGATAAAAAGAGCCGCACTGTTGATAAGTTGCCGTGGAGACTCCGAGAAGAAACTACTGTCTTAACGCTTAGGTTACGTCTTAACTAATATGAATTCTAACAATTAATAAATATAAAGTACTATATATGACAATACTGACGCGAATAGTCAAGGAATGGAAGACATATCACAGACACCACTGACTCGCACATGCATCATTGACCAATGATTATAGATTTTAACCCAAAACTAGTAGCACTATTATGGAAGAAGCATCACACGAAGACAATAACGTCGTTACAAATAATTCATTAATACGTATAATCAAGGCCAGAAGTCACTAATGTCACAAATATGTTCAAACAAATGCACTCTAAAACTGCAACATTATCATGCCTGAGCCAGCCAAGCATCGCACCCGAAAAAAGCCACATTAAACACCAGCTTAAGTCCGGCTAAAACTTGATACGACGAAACTTCCATTTTCTGTAAAGGTAAAATCTAAAACTTAAGGACTAAACTGATGATTCATCGCAAGTGCCAACAGCAATGAAGCAATCTCCACTAGTCAGCACCAACAATGAGACAAACACCATCACAGCCCTGCAGGTTAAAATGCACGCAATATCTTTGTACGGAAGCGATGATGACGAGAAGCTCGATAAAAGATCTCTTGCACGGCCAAATGAATTCCTAGGCCAAACTAAACTAAAACATTATTAGATAAACTGATTAAACTTGACTAAGCAACCTAAACTAAAGAAAATTACAGGAACAACACACCACAAGGAAAAAGTGCCCAACAATGAAAACTGTCAAAACATAAACACGTCTGAACATAATTAAAGCAATCGCCAAATTGACATTTTTTAACCAATGGTAATTCTTGAACAAATCATCGAAAAGCTAGAGAGCAATGAAATACATGTGTGTCTCGGAGTGAACAAGATTAACAGATTTACATCGTCCATTAAATTAACTTATAAAATACTTGGCTGATGTTTGACGCTAAAAAGGCTAATAATAAAAAGAACTCAAGTGAACAGAGAGACGATTTATACACATTGGCGAAGTTTAAGACTTAGTGGGCAACAGAATCTCGAAACTATAATCATTTCATTCACTAAATACTTCAGCTGCAGCGATGGTATCACGACACGCATTATCATTCCATTGATTGAATGCATCATTTAGCTGCAGCGATATCATGAGAGGAAGAGGTGCATTACCATCTGGGACAAGCTTTCCATTTGTTCACAGATTACATGGCAAGTCTTTTCATTTCCAAAAAATCTCCCTAAGGCTGACATTTTCCTTCTACAGCTTCCAAGCTCTGTTGAAAAACTTCCTGCTCCTAAAGTAGGAAAAATTAGCCGAAAGGTCAAAATTAACTTCTTGAAAATGCATTCAAACGACAAGTAGAACTTCATGTTCGTTGCTATTGCTCGTTTGTTCAACAATTAAAGATACTAAGAAGATAATAGAACAAAAAACTACGCGGAATGATGAGGAATGGATGAGTTGACGAGATATCAAATCGACGACTAAACGTTGAAGGAATATACATCAGTCATTTGTTCATAAAACGACAGATTCAATGCAAGTGGACTTTCTTGATCCCGAGAATTCCTCTAACCTCGGTTTATCATAACCTGCCTGAGATCGTTTTTGTACCGTTAAGAAGAAAATATATTTTTTAGACAGATCAATTCATGCTGCATGAGAGCAATAATCAACTTAATGAATGATGTTTCTAGAAACCGTTGATATACTCGTGTGATTTCTCATCGGTTGGAACAACTTCAGTCGTGTTGAGCGTTGCTATAAAATCAAGCGGGGTTATATTTGAAGCCATGCAAGATATATAGCGCTAGTCTCGTCGTTCATAAATTGCTTAGCTAGTTATAAAATGGTAATGAGTTCCAGTAATAACTGAAATGTCATCCATAAATAAAGCCTGACTCGAGGCTCCCGATGACAGAAAGGAATCAGTCTTCCGTCGCTGTAAGAAAGACACATTGTCAATACCGCAAAGTTTGCACAGAATTCGAACTCATAACATGGCGTTTCATATCGAACTCAAAAACATTATAGTTTCCTTAGATCTTCGACTGTTTCAAGTTCGGAGGTGGAAGTATTGAGTTCGAACTCAAGAACATGATGGTTTCATCAGATATTGGTAAGTTCAAATATCTGAAGACGAGATGGGTCGCTGCAAAGGTGGGAAGCGAAGGTCGTGTTGGAGGGCGGCGAGGACGCGTTTGTAGCGATGCTTGGCTTGTTTCTTCCCTCGTATGCGCTGGAAAAGTCGTTTAAGGAGAGCGCTGCTTCCCACTGTGTCCTGTTGCAGTTAAAAATATGTCAAAGCCAAAAAAACGGTAGAGAAATTGATCAGGTTTGTTAATGTCTTGAAATAGTGTAATTGTAATGAATTCAGGTAAACGAGCAAATCAGATTAATGAGAAATAATTGTTTCAGAGCAGTTAAATCGCCAAGACGGACGTCTTACAGGCAAAACGCATGAGCCTTGGTGAACTTGGCATTAATTATTCAGTTGACCAGAAAAGCTTGTGGAAAATTAAAGCCATAAAATCGGAGGAACAATCCAGTGGAATGATAACCATGCATGCTCAGTCGATCTTATATGATAAGAACGCCTCTGTATTGTCGAGTAACAAGTTGTTGCAGGTCTCACGTCAATAAGCCAAGCTATGAGCATGTGCATCACAGCCAACATGATGAGGGTGCCCCGGAAGATCCAGAAGACGCGCGGTTCGGAGCTGGTCATCTCACTGGCCATGAGGAGCACGGAGCACCAGGGGCCGGGGTACAGCAGCATCACCAGCGACAACGCTCCGAACACAACCAACGACAGCATCAACCATCCTGGCATGAGACACAGTGAGTGACAGTAAGTGGTTATAGACACGGTGACTGCAAGTGATTGAAGGACACAGTGAGTGACAGTGAGTGTAAACAAACTGAGTGGAAATAACAACGTATTTTTTTCCAGGGTAAAACCATGTCAACCTGCCACAAACCTAAGCCGCCAGTCAATGATCGGATTGTAACAGACGAACTTGAGGATTCAGTTTCGAGCTGTGCGTGAATATGCACAAAGGAATGACCACACTTTCCATTGTTTTTACTTGCTTTCGCCAATTCAAATCAAAAAATGTCAGGTGAAAACTTCGAGACTATTTTAAATTAAATTATTTCACATCGATATCATTCAAATAGAATCTTAGCCGCGAGTAGTCGATAAGTGAATGAACTTTATTCCTTGATACATCGAGGCTCTGTCAAATACATTACTTTGAAATGATAAAATAATTAGAAGTTGTAGCGCACTGACCGTTATAGTAGATGGGACGAGCGTAAGGCATGGCAGGAGCGTAGACGATGGCGAGGGCGATGTACTGTACACCAGACATCAGGAACAGAACTGTCGCCTCCCAGCTCACGTCTCCTGCTCCTCCGGCGTCTCCGCCAGCTTCGTTTGTGTTCGCAATAAACCTGAACAAAATTTAGGTGCATGAATAAATCTTTGGTATAGTTAGGGAAAGTTTAAAATAATTTATATTTAAAAAAGTATTGTTTGTTTTCTCAATGAGTGGCACGAAATTATCAATATACAGCATTCTCTAGTCTTCAATCAAACTTGCATAAAGGGATAAACCATTGCAACTGTCGTCTAATTCAGGCAGCTAAAAGAAGATTGCAGGTGAAAAACGTGATCAAATTAGCCTTTTAAACTTGATCGTGGGTGAAAACTAGTATCTACTTGGAATCACTGTAATAAGGTGGGTGGTTAAATAGCTGCTGCACGCGGACTTGGCAGTCAATGAAAGACTTGCTTCATATTCCTGCCATAGTTCTAGCTCGTCGCCATACAAACACATTAACACATTACAAACACTTTCCATGTCATTTTTGAAAAACCTAAGAACATATTGGGTATGAACTAAACAGTGAAATATTATTTATGCGCGACCATGGCAGAATTTTATCTGGAATATATCTCTTCACAAAAAAATGTTAGCTCTGTCGTTGATGTTTTATTGGAGGCTATTCCACATGTTGGGCATTTTCTACACACCCGAGGTTATTAGGGTTATTCTTCACACTAACGTGCAAACATCCCAGCGATTCTTCCCTGTAAATCAGAGACTGGAGAACGAAATCAAAATGACAATTAAGAAAACAACATTTCCTTTTAAAAAAACCTGTTAATTATCACGAAAGTAATAGCAGGTGATTTTCAAGCGCTTCAGAAAGTTAAAGCTTGTCAAGTAAGAAGCTTGTTGAAAAAAAAGCTTGTCGAGAAAGACATGCGTGACCATCTTATGTTGAACTTTGAAATAGAACAAATAGCTGGAACTATTCCTCACCAAGGTTGAGAAGCAAGGTAGTAATAGGGAGCCACTTGGCCACCAATGACGGCCAGCACCTGCAGCAGCACAGTGAAGAGGTTCAGGGGACTTAGCAGGCTACTGCTTGGACGCTCCCTCACCAGCGAACTGCACAACCGCAAACCTCAGTATTAACAACTCAACTAATCAGCGTGGAAATACTTCATTAAAAATTTCAATTTATATTTAAAAATAAAAAATTATTAAAATTATAGTCATATCTTGAGACTTAAATTATTTAAATATTTTGAACCAGCTGTAACTACTGGATATGATTCATAATTACTGTTTATATAGTCAGAAGTTCACTGAAAAAACTTCCAAGAAGTTACAGAAAACTTCCATGGTCTCATTGAGATAATTGACTCACTGAGATGCAGCAGAGTAGCCCATGAACAGCGCCATGGACGTTACGATGCCCAGGTCGATGTACAAAAATTGAGGGTCGCTCAAGTTTGTGTGGAACTGAGGGAAAAATTTTATTCGCCATAGAAAATATATTTAGTTGATCGATGGAAAAAGTGGCAGACTAGCCAAAACAAAAACTCACCCAACTCGTCAAAATAATTGACTCTCACTGTGTGAAAACTCATGGTAAGACAACAGACAAGGAATTCAGAAATGGAAATTGTTCGAATAAATTCAACAGTAAAATGTCAAAACTTTCAAATTATAGCTGAAACCAAAATAGTGGGACTCATACTTCTGTACATAGTTTCTCATGAAAAAATTACATTCCGAAAAATAGTTTTCGATGAAATAAATGATTTTTTTTTAACATTAAATAAATTAAAACTCGAAACAATTTACCACGAAGCAGAGAAAAAGCTGTGGAACACCAACAGCGTGAAAACTCCTTAGAAATTACAAACATGATAACCAAGACTTAAGATGAGAAAAATGAGAACAGTCACAAACTGTGTGATGCTGTACAGCATCACCAAACTGTGATGACCGTCACTTACTGTGTACAGCATAAGCACAGTCACGAACTATGTGATGCTGCACAGCATCACCAAACTGTGATGACCATCACTCACTACCTGCTGTACAGCATCACTACCATCACTCACCGTGTACAGCATGAGCACAGTCACGAACTGTATGATGCTGTACAGCATCACTACCATCACTCACCGTGTACAGCATGAGCACAGTCACGAACTGTATGATGCTGTAGAGCGCCATGAACTTGAAGACGCCGAAGCTGGTGACGAGGGCGGCTCTGCCCTCCTTGATAAGACGCGGCACGCACGACACGTCGGCGACGTTCGAAGTGAAGGGCGCCGCGACGCTCGCCTCGGCCTCCGACAGCGAGATGCCCACGTGCGCCGCCTTCAGCGCCTGCGTATAGGGGGGAGCTTAGGAGGCCGTGTGGCGGGGGCGTTGAGATACGGAGGGTAATGAGTTCGAGGAACAAATCTGAGATACAACTACGAGGTAATGAGGCAGATATAATTTGAGATATGCAAGCAAAGGCTAATTAAGGGTAATGAGAAAAGGATAATTCGAGACACTCAATAAAAGGCTATTAGGGGCAATAGGTGATAAGACAGATGTAAATTGAAGGTAATAAGACAGGGGTAAATTACAAGTGATGAGACAGAGGTAAATTGAAGGTAATGAGAAAGTAAATTATATATAATGATACAGAGGTAAATTGGGTATGGAATGAGACCAAGGTATATTGGAGGTAATGAGAAATCATTGAGCAAATAACATGACACGTGGTGAACATATCCTGGCATACCCCGCAGTCGTTGGCACCGTCCCCACACATGCAGACCACGTAGTTAAGGCCCATGAGCGTCTCCACGAGCTGCGTCTTCTGGTCGGGCGACATCCTGCCGAACACCGCACCGCGCACACAAACAGCGTCCACCTAACACAGTAGTCGTCATAAATTTAATTCAACTCAGTAATATAGAACGATTAATTATAGTACTAAAACCAATGATATATGGCCAAAAATTGCGTATACTATATCAGAGAATAAAATAACTAAAATGTAAAATAACTAGTGACCAGCGCACTCAAAGCCTACTATGCTACTAACATCGCTGCATCCACCCTTTGTAAACAGTGTTCAAAGAATGATATTTGATGTGATTATATTCCAATGTATGCTATTTGTAAGCATCACTTAGACCTCAAACTAAATTACAAATAAAAACTTACTATCTCCCCAATTGATTAAAAAATATGTACCGATATAAACGAATACATTTTCAACTTACTATCTAAAAATACCGACCCTAGGTTTTAACAGTGAAGAAAAAAAAAATTTTGAGGCAAGAATATTGTTATGATATCCGGCACTTTCTGTATTCGAGAAAGTGTATTCGAATTCCATATTGTGGGAAATCTCAAGACAACAGCTCCAAGTAGCTGATATTTTTCATTCTCAAGACAACAGCTCCAAGTAGCTAATGTTTTTCATTCTCAAGACAACAGCTCCACGTAGCTAATGTTTTTCATTCTCAAGACAACAGCTCCACGTAGCTAATGTTTTTCATTCTCAAGACAACAGCTCCACGTAGCTAATATATTTAGATTATCAGTTAATTTTCATAACACTACATTCAAGGACTCGCATATTGAGGGAAGTGTTGGCACAAGAGCTTCCAGTTGCTGCCGCTGATGGCGATGTGGTAGCGCTGCAGCAGCTCCACGGAGTCTTCGCCAGGCGTGATGGTCACAGCGAGGTTGTCGGGGTTGTTCTGTGGTCAAGTCGATCGTTATAACAACAGTGATGTAGTCGATTGTTACAACAACTGTGATGCAGTGGATCGTTATAACAACTGTGATGTAGTCGATTGTTAGAAAAAAAGGTTTCACTTCAGAACACATTTAAGTTAAAACTAATTCGTAGTTTGTTAATTGCGATTTTATTCATCACTGAATCTAGATATCCAAACGACAGTTGACCCCATCAACCTAAGCAAGTATCTTCAAACCGTTAATGTACTAAGCGGAACACATTTCAACGGACAATCCTCCGTGGCGGAGGATTGTGATTATGAATCATAATGATTTTTTAATCATACGATTTTTCTTATTTAGAAATAAGTTGAAAATACCGTATAGAAAAGAATATTAGCTCATACTTCACGAGTAATTCTTAGTTTCAACGCATCTACAAGACTGGCAGCAAAGGCCTGCTACTGCAGCCGGCAGGGCGTTGTCAATAATTGGAGAATACCGAGTAGAAAAAGTATTTGGACTCATGAGTAATTCTTGAAGTTTTTCAAGTTGAAATAGGACTGTGAGCAAAGACCTGCTGCTGGAGTGTGGCCGTGAGCAAGGCAGGACGGGGCTGGTCGCCGCCACAGGGAGGCGTCACGGAGAGCAGCAGGACGGGGTCGTGGGGCGGCAGCATGCCGCACTCCCTCGCCACGCTCACGCCCGTCAATACGTTGTCTCCTGCATAAAATTTATTTTCGTTTTTATTTCAGAAAAAGAAAAATATAGCTCAAACATACTAAATAGGCAGTAATAATAATTGTTAATAACTGAATACTTAAAAAAATGAATATAAATAAATTTATTAATGATATTTGTCCCCGAGGTACGATATGCTCGAAGTTTATAAGGTCTCTCAGACAATCGTTTGATAATAATACCCTGTACACGCAGTGAGATGTTTGGGAGCTTGTCTAAATAGCGATGCAAATTTTTCCTTGTGTCCTGACTCAGTTCGGCCCAGCTATACGGCGCATTCAGTGCCACTTCTGCATGTGCTCTGGGGAATAAAGTATATCACTATTTGTATAATATGACCAATGTCTTTTTTCTCTCAGTGTCACGGCTGACTGACCGGTGGCCATGACAGGACGGATGTCAGCGTTGACGAGCTCGGAGACGGCGGCGGTGGTGGCGGGCTTGAGGGGGTTCTGCAGCACCAGCAGCCCTAGGAACGTCAGGTCGCGCTCCAGCTGTTGGCACGCACTCATTATTAGTGAGGTCCCAGAGACTGGGTAATGAGGTGTCTTAGACCCAATTGCGTACAGTGAATTATTAACATTTATATATTATTATTATTGTTGTTATTATTGGAGTAATAATTAATAAAATATTGATAATAATAATATTATTATTATTATAAAGAGCAAAATCACGTAGGCAGCGACAGATAAGCAGGGATATAGGATTTAATTACGTACAGTGGATAAGTGTACGATAAATACTACTAAGAGTATTATCACGCAACATCGTCTTGTCAAGAAGGCCTCTAAGGCCGCGCTGCGACGGTCAACGATGCAGCGGCTGATCAATAGGATTACTGAACGACCGATCATCGTGTTACAGTGACTGCACGGTCATAAGGCCTTGATGGTGCACTAGCATGCACTGTTTATTTATTTATCAATACTTCTATGTTCACACATATTCAATGGAATAGAAAGCCAAGATGAGGACAATGCCGATTTCACTAATTCTATCTTCTTAACGATTCCAATAATATACGATTTGGGCAATGATGTTTAAGCTACAATGTTTGTAGCTAAAAAATGGACGATTTAGGCGATAATGAATAAGGTAGAATGTACGTAGCTCAAAAATGTAAGATTTGGAAGCTGTGAGAAGTGAAATTATTCGAGTTAAATAAGCATATCACCTTCTCTCGAGGGGCTTTCTGAGCAGCTTTCCAGGTAAGTCTCTGCGGGAGAGCTCTGTGAGCGACGGCGATCACTCTGTAGCCCCGCACGGTGTAGCTCTCCAGCACGCTCGCCAGGTTCTCGGGGACTGCGTTACAAGTAACAAGATAATTGCTGTAATAATTATACTGCTCTGTAATAATTACTGAATTACACGTGAACAAAATTCAAGAAGTTATATAATTATTACCGAGTCGCAAGTTAACACAATAAAAATTCTTTTATCAAGTGTTATTCACCATCGTGAATAAATGATTCAATACGGTATATTGAGATTAAGAAATAAAACAAGATTAATCAAGTCTAAAATAACACAAAAATAATATTTATAGACTAAATTAAATGAAGCCAAAAAGGGTTGATGAAACCGTCAAGATTTGAAAGCTGTAAGCAAATGAAACGCATAACAGGAAATAGAGACTGAATAAAAGATATTTCAAACAAATAAAATGGAACAAAAAACGTTCTTAAAAACATCTTGTGAAATACCTCGATCAAAAATTATCTCAACGTATTCAATTCAAAATCAACGTTTTCAACGTCCTATGCCACAAGGCAAATCCAAACCCATTTCCATTGAAGGTAAAAATAGCCGTATTAGCATAATTTTGAGCATTACCTGTACTAGGGTTGGCGAGACGTGCGATGACTTCAGGCGCGCCTTTAGCGAAGAGTTCCATGGCAGGAGCGCCAAGTCTGCGCACCACAACACTCATACGCTGCACCTCGCTGCTGAACGCAAGCACCCGCACAACCCCCACCTCCAGCGGCATCTGCGTACATGACAAACACGGCATGTTCGTTTATGGCGTCGTATATACTAATACAAATATATACGAGTTCGCAAATCCGTAAACTAATTGCTGACGGCTTTCGAAGCTGAACACACCAATCAAAGAAGAGAAATTGGCCGTTAAATGTGCTTATATTGCTACGCGAATTTAAGCGAGTTTTCATAGTACAGCTCTAGGTCACCTAGCGTCATGTCTTACAGAGATCGTCCACCTTTAACACTTCAGGTGCCCTTGAGGTTTAAAGGGCAATTTCAGCACCAATTTATTACCCGCATCAGCACTGCGACCAAGTGACAAGTGATTGCACTATCTATTTCATTTGCATTTTTCATTATTTTGTGAGCATTTTTTAATGTTTTGTCGGCTAGAAATGGATCTAGGTTGTGCTGACAGAACCTATGCCTATGTGAACGATTCAGTTCATACTCAATTATAATATAACACTGGATAAATTGTTTTCCAATATAAACAAAAAGCATTTTAATAAGTAAAAAGAGGAGTAGGAGTAGACTCCAGACAAGATGCAAAGCTAAAGCTAAGCACGACATGACACAAGCAGACGAGAATCATGCAGACATACAAAGACATAGTTCAAAGATGCAAGGAATATAGAGTGAGCATGTAAGACGCGCTCAGCTACGGCGGTCTCGAGGCCTGCCTCCGTCACCTCGACGAGCACCTCGACCGAGGGGCCGAGTTTCGTGCCACAGAAGTCATCGCCGTCAGGTAAGCTCATGCACTTCAACAAGATTATTCGTTCCGTTATACTTCTCGCATTATTTAAATAAAGCCTCAAAGTAATTTAGATATAATTTGAAGTAAAATAAATACAACATTTTTAAGTCGAAGCTGAGAAAGCTTTGAGAGAAACTTTCAGTATTTTAACTGAAAACGTAGTTCTTCGCAAAAAATAGCAGCATAGAGAAGCAACGTGTAGCAATTGAATCAAAACATGCAACAACTAATTAATAAATAACATTCAAATTGGATTGCAAAAACTATCAATATTGATATGATGCTTGAATCAAAAAATACATTGAATCGAAAGAAGTCAATAGTGAAGTATAACACACGTCACATTCGTAACTTGCATTAGAACACAGAGGAAACAAATTAAGCATTTTTAGAAGATAAATCAAGCAACACTTCAGAATGTCAAAAATTGCAACACTGGATGCGAAAAAGTATAAGCCTATTAAAATTTACAAATATTCAATCATACTCAAACTCAGTAAAGAAGACCATAAATAAAGAATAAAAAAGTTTAACGAACGCCAAATTTGAAAGAGAAAATTTATAATGAAGCCGCACAAGCACGTACAGAAGGGAGTAACAGTAAAGTAATGCACAATATTAAACGCTTCCGTGCATAATGCATATCATATCAGACTTGAATAGGATGTATGCAAATTACTGCCTATTAGAAATAGGCCAGTACAGCGAACAGAATTAGTCACGAGTCTCGAGGGCAGACGCAGTACGAGTATGAGTTACTAAAATAGCCACATATTTCTTTACAACACGAGCCAGCAGCACAGCCAACCTACCATCAAACCAACTATTAAATAAAGAATCGAGAAACACAATTTCTAAGTAGAGGTCGACATGAATAACTCCCAACACAGATTTAAATATTCGGTTAGACATATAACATCACTTGACGCGAAAATATTGTTATATATATTGCTTGGGTCCGGAAGAAGGGTTCTGACGCTTTTAGAGTTGCAACCTCAATAACAACAGACCTGCCAGCATTATAACTTCAAGCCAACGTCCACGGAGGAGGTGAGACGAGCCTTACAATAAATAAACCCGACATGCAATAAAGAAAATATAAAGCAAGCAATTTTTTGATGATGAGTTCAAGTGCAAAAAAGTTCCAGACAAATTAAGACCAAACAAGTGATGAAGGATATAATTTAAATGAGAAATGTGGGGCGCAACACACATAATACGAAGGGGAAGACGCGCAACACGAGGGGGAAGACGCGCAACGCAAGCGCAAGAAACGAGAGAAGAAGTGCAGCCCCCACGCAACACGAGGGGGATGAAGCGCAACACGAGGGGGAAAAAAGCGCAACACACGCACAAACGCAAGGGGGATGAAGCGCAACGCAAGCACAACATGAGGAGGAAGAAGTGCAGCACACGCGTATCACGAGGGGCAAAAGCGCAACACACGCGCTGAATAAATAATTTAACAATGCCAGGGTTTCATCAACACACGAAATATATAGGCAAGATATTCAAATCACCATAGAAAGATAGAGCAAATAAAATAAAGAATCGAAAAAGCATGCAAAATAAGCATATTTTAACATTGCTACTTTCAACTCACGGAATACCTACCCGTCATAAATGTACGTGTCAATGATTTTGGCACATAGACAGGTAACACAGGCACTTACTTTGTTCGGTCATACCGATCTGAACTCAAACGAAATCCAATTCGAAAAAAACTACTAAAATCCCAATAGAAAAAAGAAGAATAATCTACTTGATCGAACTCGTTAGACACAGCATTCAGAAAAGATGAAAATAATTTGTATAAGAGCACATATAAATTAGTTTTAGATGGCAGAATTTACTTGTTTATACACGTGCGATTGATGACCAGAGAATTCGTTGATTTATATTATCAATGATACTGACAGAAAGACAGGTAACACGGAATACATATAAATGCATATCCGACTTACTTGCTCCGACATGGGACCAGAGGGGACAGCACAAGACGGCAAGTCATCGTCACTGGATAAGCTTGACTGATCACTCGCCGAGTCCTGCAATACGTGGGACTCGTAGAGACTCTTGGCAGGAGCCACGAGGAACTCTGTGTTGTTAGCTGACGAGCTTCCTGGACTTTCATGAGCACCACGCAGCACAGAAACGTCCCCTTCAGGTGCACAACTATCGTCTTTTTCGGTAGTCCGGTTTTGTCCATGTGCCAATAGCGACGGTGTTTTGATTTGTGTTGTGTCCGGTATTTGAACATCGCCTGGAGATTCGTTATTTCCATTGGCAGTGAGTGCAGATTCAGTACTCGGCAACAGAGATTTGTCACTTCGATGAGCGGGTTTCAGTAGTTTATTGGTTGGCGCTTCAGGATTGGAAGAACTTTCTCTTGGAATTAATATTTCAGAAGACGTTGGCTCTTGCAGGAATGGTAGCGGCACAGAAATGTTGTCCCTGGCATTGTCAGGAGGTCGAACGACTGTCAGCACGAGGCTGTTATAGCCTCCCTCAGCAGGCTCATCTAAGACCTGAAGAGGAATATTTTAGCAAAATCTAAACCACACAAACAACCCCTAAATTTCTTCACAAGTCTGTGCAGTGCTAACCGAAATGCATACCCTTGGTGCGGAAACGAAGGTACTTAGTTGCATAGGTACATAGTAATATGCCCGAAATAATGCTTAGCAGTAAGCAAAACGTATGTACACGATTTCATAAAAGAATTCAGAAATAAATGCATTCACAACACCATCAACATCATACACCCAAGCCAAGATTCAAGCCTGCATGAATATTATTAAATTATTTCATACTGGTGAGCAGCAGTTATTTTTTATGAATATGCGTGTGAAGCCCGGAGAGTGAAAGCGGTTCACTGCAAATTGAGCAGCAAGCAGACTCAGCGAATAACTCATTTTGACTCAAAAGCATATCGAAAACCTATTGAGTTTAAGAGTTATAAAAGAAGTTTGCGTTTATACCCAGACCTAAAAAATGAACACCGCAAATGCCCCAATGTAATTAAACCATATAACCAATAAACTGCAAACAAATTAAATTCAACACAGAGAGTTTTCTCATATACATACATCAGTGTATCATCGATACATTGATTTCCGAATATCGACCAAAAACTGAGCCAGCACCGAACTACCATATTGCCAACGCTAAATAATTGAGGTTTTCAAAGTCCTCTAATAAGTAAATCTATAAAACTAACAACATAATTACGAGTTGAAATTACAGAATAACACAACTGATTTATTACAAGAATACAGCCAAAACCATTCTTAAAAAAATAACCTCGGCCAACGACAAACAATCTCATGAAACTCATAAAATAGGTACCGTACGTACGTAACAAACCTCAATTTCCGGTCTTCAACAATAATTGTATTGAACATTTTTGTTATTATGTGTTCATACGTAGAGCCTAATTACCCTGAGTTTGAGTAAAAATCTACGGAGAATCGAAAGTAGTCAGCACCGAATCGACCGCAGTTAGAACCAAATGATCGAAAATCAATACGAGCCGAGAAATTTAGCACCGAGAGAAAAAACAACAATTAAGCTGGAATACAGAAGGGTTTCATTTGCATTTGAAGAAGTGACCCTAATACCCAGGATGGTGAACGCTTATTTCGAGCAAGCAAAGGAGGATAGTTGGATGAATAGTTGGTATTGGCTTACCCAGTTGGTGGCTTTAAACATTTTGATGTCCATGGGATCACCGATGAGTTTGCCGAAGACATAAGTGAGGTCGTGGCACGTAGCGAGCGCCATCATGAACCTCGAGTCATGTGACAAGCTCAGAACGGGACGAACGTTGGGCCACAGAAAACATTTCTTCGTATTATCTCCAGTCTCTGGATCAATCTCGGCTTCTGGTTCGGTAGCTTTTATTGCGTCAGGTTTGGTGGAATCAGCGCCCACTACTCCGTGTATTTCCAAACTATCTTCAGTCAAGGTGCCAGTCTGACATGAAAAATCTGATTAACATAGGAAGTGGTCACTTCCAAACTTTACAGATGACATAAGATTAACGTCCAAGTTCATCATTGCTTCCCCGAACTAACACTCACTAAAGCACCAGTCTGAATACCACTGCCATCGAACGAATAAATAAACTACATGAACTACAAAATGGAGGCATGTGCTCAATTCTCTGCGGAAACCTCGGTTTACTTTACTCCAAATATCTTAGCTAGACTGACCAGTTTTCTGAGAGACGGGGGAATTCATTAAGATACCTTACCGAAAACGAATTAAAAACTACAACGTGGATGCATGCGCCAGATTTTCTAACCATGGCAGAGATAAATACAGATTAATGTATTTAATACCTTACCGAAAACGAATATAAACTACAAAGTGGATGCATGTGCTAAATTTTTTAACCATGGCAGAGATAAATACAGATTGATGCATCAATACCTTATCGAATACCTTTAAAAACTACAATGTGAATGCATGTGCTAATTTTTCAAACCATGGCAGAGATAAATACAGATTGATGTATTTAATACCTTATCGAATACGACGAGCTTGAGTTTGCCAGCGACGTTGATGCGAGGAGGACTGATGCAGAAAATATTGCTGCGGTGCAGCCGCTGCTGCGCGTAGTAAGTGCCGACTGTCATGGCAGCAGGCAGGGCGGGCGGCACTACGATCGTGACCAGGTCCAGAGACCGCACTGCCATGGCCGTCCAGCCCAGCTACACAAGCAATATAGTAGTAGTCTAATACAATAGTCAAGAATTAATTGTTCTAACATTCACCAACATTCTAATACAATAGCTAAGAATTAATTGTTGTAACATTCAACAACATTCTAATACAATAGCCAAGAATCGATTGTTCTAACCAAGCTAGAAAGGCAATATCAGAGTATGTTAGTACAATATTCAACAATTGTTCTTACCTAGCTAAACAGGCAATATCCTTTATTATTAATACAATATAAAAGAATTAATTGTTCAACAAACACAGAGCAATGCAACCGTGGCAGTGATATTATAACCACGCTGCACTCACTAAGCATATCAACACGTGTGTCAGAAATATTCACAACGACGAAATAATCTTTCTAAACAGAATACCTTTTCCCTCATTATTAATAACTTATCTTCAATTAAAATCTAAAAAAATATCTCTTGGACTAAATAACTAAACAAACTGTCTCACCAACTCGTATAACTAAACAAACTGTTTCACCAACTCGTATAACTAAACAAACTGCCTCACCAGCTCAAATAACTAAACAAACTGTATTTCCAACTACGTATTATAACTACACAAACTTTCTCACCAACTATTATAGCTAAACAAACTGTATCACCAACTCGTATAACTAAACTGAATGTTTCACCAACTCGTATAACTAAACAAACTGTCTTACCAACTCGCATAACTAAACAAAGTGTCTCACCAACTATTATAACTAAACAAACTGTATCACCAACTCGTATAGCTAAACAGAATGTCTGACCCCTCTAATGAAGTACAAATAACAAGTGTATGCCATGCCGGCGAGTGCGATGCAGAAGAGCACGCCGATGAACTTCATGGAGTCCTGGTAGAACTGGAACAGCACAGGCTTGGGGAACATGATGGACCGCACCAGCTGCCCCTTGGTGGTGCTGAACCCCGTGCGCACCACCACAGCGCGAACCTGGCCGTACAAAAATAATTCCATTAACATATACATGGTTATATATACATGGTTATTTACATGGTTATTTGTCGAGATAAATATATATACATGGTTATTTGTCGAGATAAATTGTCCTTTAGGTAAGGTAGAGTTTAGAACATTATGCTGATAATATCAGTTAAAAATTCACAGTATGATTCACAAAACAATTCCATCAAGATACATAAATACGAGGTAATTTAGTGAGATCAATTGTCCTTTAGGAAGGTAGTTTGAGAACATTATGCTGTTGGTATTAGTTGAAAATTGACAGTATGATTTATAAATTTCCAAGTAAGTGAAGAAATAATGTAATTGTCCGGGGACATGAACTAGAAGAAGCAAGCCTAAACTAACTCTAATCCATCATCAAGCAGATAATCGAGGACATTAACGACACTAAGCAAGAATGAGACCAACGGGCGTGTTGTTGTAGTATCGCGTCTGAACAACAGACGTGCCACAGAAGAGCGTGTTTCGCTTGTGCTTCTCGGGGTCATAGAGTTCCTTTTCATCGCTGCCCACAGCCAGCGGAACCTTCGCTACTGGTACGCTCTCGCCTGCACAAGACATTCACTTCATTGCATGGATTATAATTATTATTAGCACATTTTCTCATTTATGGAAAAAAGGCGCTCTTGTGCTCGCCATGTCCGTCCGTCCGTCTGTCTGTATTTTCGTCCGTCCGTGGCCACGTTTCCGTCTACGAGAAAATGCGCTCTCTGTCACTCACTGCAGTGAGTACTGAGTTATATTTTTATTCTACGAAGCGATTGTCGCGGCGTCTGGTTCAACCGAACTTTGAGGGCACGTTACATATGAGTTCGATAGTGAGCGAAATTTTATGACTCGAGAACGGATAACAACAGATAAAAAAAGGAAAAGCAAGAAGGTTAACAAGTCCAAGGATTTGTCCATCGTGTATAAGTTTAATGGAATTCCGAGCCATTTCCTTACGGTAAAAACTGTATACCCCTAACACAATTTTCTCCGGAAAATAATGCAAGATCTTTTCAATTCTGCAATTATAAATATGTCGTGTAACACTTTAAAACATTTACAATTTAACGTACCTACAAAACTCAAATTTTTTTCAAAAAACGACACAGACAAATAGAAAAGAACAGTAAAGCACTTTGATCCTGAAGCACACCATGTCAAAAACAATTTGCCAATTCACACTTTAATAGTGGCGAGTCTAAATTGCAGCAGATTTTTGACTCCCCTAGCTGCCTCAGCTAGGAGAGTCAAGTTCATTATGGTGTATGCCAACGTTATGAAGTAACTACGTTGTAGGCGTGCCAATGACACAGATACGTGTTACACGTAAAATGAGTGGGTTATTATTGGAGAACATAAGAAAATCAGATTATATTCATTTATCTGTCCAAAACTTTGAAAATAGTAACTAAATTTTTGCAATACCCGTCAAGATGCTCTCATTGACGATGGCAGTGCCAGTGAGCAGGACGCAGTCGCAGGGCAATTTAAACATAAACACACCTGGCTCAGTCTTGCCCGAGTCATCTTGAAGTAGAACATCGATGGTGGCGTCCTGGTTTGTCTTCACCATGGCATGCAGCCGCTCACTTTGCTGCAAGGAAGAAATAAATTAAAAATAGAAGGAATAATGTGGTTAAGTTAAATGTAGTCATGAATACTCTATTAATAATCAAAACAGACAGTGAATGGAAAAACAAATCTAAAAAAATTCAAATCGTAAGAATAATCACAAATACTCAAAAATCGCAACCAGTGTGAATCTACATAATTTAATGCTAGCAAGAGAACCTAATGTGAATATTTAATTTGAATGTGAACATTTAATGTAAGTTTGCATACAATACTAATTCTTAATCATGGCGATTTTGTTTACAACAGGTATAAGTCATTGGAATCTTAATTTGAAGAATGTGAAATAATTGTAATTTCAGAACTTATTAGCAACCAATTAAAAAGACTAAAATCATGCTCAATAAAAATTTTCCTTCAATCAATTTCCAAATTTCCTGAGAACAACTAATATTTGAGAACAACTCTTCAAATATTTTTGTTGCATTATTTGCCTACCTAACTATGAATTTATTGAATTGAATAGATAACATAGTGCATTGAAGCAAGACAGACCTGCCTGGTCTCTCTAAGTGAGACGCCCACGGAAATACACGAGATGAAGAATATACAGCCAGCATACAGGTAATATTCATCCCAACTCCACAGAGCAATGGATGCCACCTGTTGAATAAAGAAAATACCATAATAAAGGTTGCATTCTTATAAAAACTACTTTACATTTTCTAAAATCAATATGCACAATAGATACCTACAGAATACACTGCCATCTGATATCAATAAGATTTGCAATGTGGTTCTCTGTAGAAAAGTTTTACCCTCTTCTCCCCAATGAAGATAATCTTATAAACTTAAAATAACGTTCAACGCAGCTGTGATCATCTTCAAATGGTGAATATAGAGTAAGCTAAGGGTATACCGGTACTTGAGAAATGACAGTAATAAATGAAATGCAAGCTACAAAAAAAAAATAATAACCACTAAAAATGTTACTCCTAACAAACAGGCATGCACACAATTCACAAATACAAAAAGGATCAATCCTATTTCGTGATATTTATGGAGACACTAAAAATAAAAATATACTCTTCACAAGTGCTATCAAGTTTCCTCAACAGTCTCAAGAGAGTGAGAAGATTGTTCAAAAGATTCTTCTGATTGTCAGACAATAAAACTACAATATCAGCAATATTTTGAATGGATTAAATGTTCAATTGAAGGGCTACATTGAGAACAGATGTTTAATCACAAACAATTACAAATAATGCATTTCTAATTGCAGGGAATACGAGATAATTCCATTGTGAACAAATATGATACCTAGTCTAATAAGAATGCATCCCAATTACTGAGTATTAAGCAATGCACAAGCCGAATTGTATAATAATATTAATATGCACCTGGAATATGTAGAATGGATTGAGAACTTCAGTGAATAGAAGCAATAGATAAGACCGCACTTCAACTTTGATTTCATTTGGCCCATAAAGTTGATATCTGAAAAAAATTAAAAGGATCTGAAGTTCAGTTATCAAAATTGTTGTAAAACTGATCATTCTAATGGTTGTTCACAATTTATAGACTATTTACAATTTCTTAACCATGAAAGAAATTCAGGACTTGTGAATCTGGTAATTCATCAATAAAACTATATAACAATTCCATGCATACTATTAAGCAACACAGTTCATAACATGTCAAACCACTCTTATAAAGGTGAAATTTTTTATGTAGCAAAATAAATTCAAAAGCATAGTTCAGTTGATTACCTGGCAAGTCTAACATCTTTGGCATCTCCATGATATTCACTGGCAAGTTGAGCCACAGTTGTGTTCCTGTCAAGGGCACTCAATTCAACAAACTGGCCTTCTCCAGGACACCAGACATATTTGACATTTTGGTGGCTGAAGTGATGATAAAAGAAACCAGTTTCCTGTGATCTCCTGGAAATATGAACATTAGGCATTGTTTGAATGAATTTCTGTAAGACATGAGACAGCAACAATTGTCAGTTGGGGCCAAAGCTGTCCGATATAAGGGATATTGTGGCATATTATAGATGTGACAAACAACCATCTTCAGAAAACCATGCACTAGAACAAGAAATATATGACTAATGAGCATTATAGATTTTTATCTAGAATATCATGGTAAATTTCTTAGACTATCAAATAATCCTGAACAAATAACCAAATAAAACAATGATTTAACAAGCAGGCTTGATGAATGATCAAAATCATTACATCAATGATGAATAAAACTACTAAACATGATACCGTAAATGATCCTAAGCAACACTTGTACAGATCAAAGAGAAAGAGTATATAGGTACCTTTCATTTTGGAGCAGTTGACACTCATCATCTACATTGCTGTCTTCTGAGTGATAAATGCTATCATTGTCGCTTGGAGAGATTGAGTTCAGAACTGCAGCTCCTGCCCCAACTCTGTATTTTCTAGGAAAGTGATTGGACACTTTCTCTCTTTTTATTTTGCAAACACTCACAGGGTCATCACCACACTAGAAAGGAAACAGACATTCAAAATAGATTAGTGAAAATTGTGTACAATAAGTTTACTGTCATACTCATTGAAATGAATAGACCAAAACAATTATATTATTATTATTGTTTCTTTGACATGTGCAAGACAAAACAATATTTTCTAATGTAAATTTAATTACCTATAAAACTAAGTATACAACTAAGTATACAACTCACATCAAGTAAAAGATGAGTTGCTTTGCTCAGTTCAACTTTGTTGCAGCAAAACCGCACCTCCCAGTCTGGTCTCCAATAAGTTAAGAGATACAAAATTCCAGCTGACAACATGCCAAAGACATGATAAATAACAACTCTCCAGGTTGCTTGGCCATACGATGTGGCTGTGATATCATCATGCACTGAAGATGACAAAATTTGGCTTTTTGAGCATGGCGAATAAAATGGACATGTTGAGCGGGAAATAATTGGAGATTCATCATCCGTATCTGCCAGAATGATGCCTGGTCCAGGTGCTGATTCTGACTCAAGACAATTTTCATCCATACTGCATTCTCATGAACAAAACATCTGAAAAAAAGGAAATATATATAGGTACATATGTTTAACCAGGCATACTAACCAATTTAATGACAACAGTTTTAGATATATAACATTATCCAATAAATTAGCTGAATAACTGAATAATTTCTAGTCAACCAAAATATTCTGATGCCAACTTTTTAGATAGAGCAGCTGATCAAGTAGCCTATTCAAGGTTTTTTATCAGGATCTTAAACCGTACACTTTGGATATCATATTTTCAAGTAAGAAATAAAGTCTGGTAACTCAGGTTTAGTGGTAGAGATTAGCTACCTATGATCTATCTTGCATAGCTTAAGTAGTAAAAATATTGGAATTTCCTATTTTATTACTTAAACCTCTTAGATTTAAAGCAAGCAATACCATATATTTTCAATAATTTTGGAATATTGAACCCCGAAATTATTGAAAATATATGGTATTGCTTTAAATCTAAGAGGTAAAAGTGAAAAATATTTTAGGGATGTTATTTAGGCATATAGAGATTAATAACTTTGGTTATCTGCACTACTGAGTGGAATAGTACCTGTTATAAGGCCTAGCCAGTCAAGTTAGAGCACTTTGTCTCTGGTGTCCCTGCAAGGCTGACTGAGCTATTATAGGCTGCAGTACGCTATTCTCGGGTACAAGTGAATTTGGATTAGTGCTCTTCTATAAGTGTTTATGAATTATTGTATTTTGGATTATTGAATTATCTTTCTGCATTGTACATTTTGACATGTATTTATTTATGTCATTTATTTGTCTCGGCAGGACAGAGCAAAGTCCCTCTCCTCTCAGTAGTCTCTCTGTAGTTTAATTGTCTAATGATGATCACAATTCTAAACTGTTGGATTTCTTGAATATATATATATAAAAAACTTTTTATCTATCAACTGAACCAACATCATCACATAGAGGAACCTGTTTTTGAGGTAGGAGCTCATTTTCAAGAAAAAGTTTTTTGCGGACCACCTTAATGAACCAGGGTGCAGAGGGGGCAAGAAGCATTGCCAAAATATGGATTTTTAGCCCAAAGCATTGCCAGCCATTTTTAAGATCTGTTGCCTGGTAATTTTTAATAAGAAAATGCTGCTAACAACTTTGATAGTATATCCCATACTCTCCATGCACTGCATCATTGCAACTAATTTCCAGACAAGCTTCACTGCATCCTGATCTATCTGACGTACCGGAAATCCAGACTGGAATAATGGGCAGGAGTCACCCGTACAAGAGCAAAAAACACCCGTCAACGAGGGACAATTTTACCCGTGGCCATGGATAATTTCACCCGTAGCCAATGGCCATGGTTTTCTTCACCCGTGGCCATGGATAAATTTAACCGCGCCCGTAGAGCTACAATTTCAACAGTAATGGCCAAAAGCCCTTAGACATACAAAGACATAGTTCAAAGATGCAAGGAATATAGAGTGAGCATGTAAAAACAATTTCCGACGTTACCGAGCTTAACTGATCGAACTCATAGAGACGTTGTCTTTCGATGATAATTTACACCTGCACGATCAACGTTACAATCTTCACGACACATTTCACCGCGATTAATGGTCTTAATATAGGCAAGCCTATAGTACGGAAACAGTGTCAAGTTCGCACATGGCGAGTGGGTTCAAATATTTTTAAAATGAGAAACATCCTCAAAATAAAAATGTAAAATAGCATAGAACAATGAAGCGTGATGAAATCGTTCACTCGGTCCAGAGCTTGAAGCTTTCAGCGTATTGAAAGCTTCAAATTTTTGTTACCATTGGAACGGAGAATAGAAACCCATTTTACACCCTCTCGTCATTTTTCATGAGAATGAAGTAACCTGCATGTGCCTCCGGGGCTTTGATCCCATTTTCTTTTCGAGGGACATTGAATATTTGTAAAATGAGTGTGAAAAAATTAATATAAAACTGTAAAATGCACACTTAATTAATTTAATATCTTACGCCTCAATCTATTTTGCATTGAAACGCATTGGGTATATCTTCCTTCGCACCAGCCCTCTAACTATGAATAAATAAAAACAGCACCTGGAACACGGTCTCCTGGTAGACAGGAGGAGGCTTCTTGACAGCAGGTTTAGTTTTAGGAGACTTGGGCACGTGTAGGGGCGCGGCAGAGACCGTGAGGGCAGGGGCGGTCATGACGCGCTCAGCTACGGCGGTCTCGAGGCCTGCCTCCGTCACCTCGACGAGCACCTCGAGCGCGGGGCCGTGTTTCGTGCCACAGAAGTCATCGCCGTCAGGTAAGCTCATGCACTTCAACAAGATTATTCGTTCCGTTATACTTCTCGCATTATTTAAATAAAGCTTCAAAGTATTTTAGATATAATTTGAAGTGAAAAAATTACAAAACGTTTAAGTGGAAGCTGAGATATTTCAGAGAGAACCTTTCAGTATTTCAACTGAAACGTACTTCTTCGCAAAAAAAAAAAAAAAAAAATCGCAGCAGAGAGAAGCAACGCGTAGAAATTGAATTAAAACGTGCAACAATGAATTAAGAAATAACATTCAAATTGGAGTGTGAAAAATATTAATATTGATAGCATGATGCTTACATAAAAAAATACATCCAATCGTAAGAAGTTAATTGTGAAGTGGTAACACACGTCACATTCGTAGCTTGAATAAGAACACATAGGCAACAAATTAAGCATTTTATAAGAAAAATCGAACAACACTTCATAATGGCAAAAATTGTAACTCTGGATGCGAAATAAGTATAAGCCTTTAGTAATTTCAAAATATTTAATCATACTAAAAATTCGCAAAAGGAGACCATAAATGAAGACTAAGAAAGTTTTACGAACTCCAAATTTGAAAGAGCAATTTATAAGGAAGCGGCACAATCACGCACATACAGGAGGAACTAAAAGTAAAGCAATGCACAATTTTAAACGTTTTCGTACAAATCATTTCAGAATCAAATGGACCAATACAGCGAACAAAATGAGTTCTGAGTCTCGAGGACAGACGAAGTACGAGTCTGACTTTACTAAAATAACCACATATTATTTCTTTACAAAACGAGCCAGTAGCTAAGCCAACCTACCATCAGACCTACTATTAAACAAAGAATCGAGAAACACAGTTTCCAAAGACAGGTCAACACGAATAACTACCAACACAAATTTAAATATTCGGTTAGACATATAACATCACTTGACGCGAAAATATTGTTATATATATCTGTCTCTTATACACATCTTAATTATTTCTGATAATTAGATTATTTTCATTGTTCAGGAGGAAGTCCATCTCTGCGGATTCCCCTGGGTAGCCCCGTGCCGTGCCCCACGGTGGGGGTGATCACGCCCCGCCAGTCCCCCACCCGCTCCTCAGACCCTCCACCTCTCCATCGTGGGCCTCTGAACTACCCACGTTCCCCCAGACGCAGGCACGACATGTCCTCCGACTCTGATGAAGACACTGTAAGCCTCAGCAACCTGAGTAACGAAACAGTGCCTCTACAATTAAAAAATAAGCTGAACAACTTGTCACGTTCAGATGATGAACCCAAAGTCCGGGGTCGAAGTTACAGGAAAAATGGTGTAAAAGCTTATGGGAGTCGTGCAGAGAAAAGCTCTGATGCTAGTAAGGGATCTCAAGCGTCNACTCAACTAATCAGCGTGGAAATACTTCATTAAAAATTTCAATTTATATTTAAAAATAAAAAATTATTAAAATTATAGTCATATCTTGAGACTTAAATTATTTAAATATTTTGAACCAGCTGTAACTACTGGATATGATTCATAATTACTGTTTATATAGTCAGAAGTTCACTGAAAAAACTTCCAAGAAGTTACAGAAAACTTCCATGGTCTCATTGAGATAATTGACTCACTGAGATGCAGCAGAGTAGCCCATGAACAGCGCCATGGACGTTACGATGCCCAGGTCGATGTACAAAAATTGAGGGTCGCTCAAGTTTGTGTGGAACTGAGGGAAAAATTTTATTCGCCATAGAAATTTTATTTAGTGGATCGCTAGAAAAAAGTTACACGCTAGCCAAGACAAAAACTTACCCAGCTCGTCAAAATAATTGACTCTCACTGTGTGAAAACTCATAGTAAGACAACAGACAAGGAATTCAGAAATGTAAATTGTTCAAATAAATTCAACACTTGAATGGTGAAATTGTCAAATTATAGCTGAAACCCAATATTGGACTCGTACAGATGAAATAAACTACTTATTAACAATTTTACATAAATTAAAACTGGAAACATAATTCCCCACAAGACAGAGGAAACGCTGCGGAACAACAACAACGTGAAAATTCCTTAGAAAGTAGGTACAAACATGATAACCAAGACTCAAGTGGAGAAACACGAGCACAGTCACGAACTGTACGATGCTGTACAGCATCACTAAACTGTGATGACCGCCACTTTCCGGGTACAGCAGGATCACAGTAACGAACTGTATGATGTTGTAGAGCATCACTAAACTGTGATGACCGTTGTTGTTGTTATTGTTGTTGTAATTGCCCATCCTGGTAGTGGCAACTAGGTAAGGGAGGGGAGGGGGGTGATAGGTCAGTTTTTCCGGGCACTAATGCCACACGTAGTTCCACGACCATCACTGACTCGCTGACCCACCAGAACCATTTTTGCATTACACAATACCCTGGACAACCCAGGTACTCATTTATCAACCAGAGTTGGATGAATGGCTGAGTTGACCATGAGCTGAGCTTCCCGGAAGAACTTGTTCTCAGTAGGACTCGAACCCGGGAGCTGGGTGCGAGAGACAGAGTCACCACTGCACCACCACAGCTCTAAGATGACCGTCACTTACCGTGTCCAGCATAAGTATAGTCACAAACTGTGTGATGCTGTACAGCGTCATTTAAATTAAGTGAGATGACCATCACTCACTACCTGCTGTACAGCATCACTACCATCACTCACCGTGTACAACATAAGCACAGTCACGAACTGTATGATGCTGTAGAGCGCCATGAACTTGAACACGCCGAAGCTGGTGACGAGGGCTGCTCTGCCCTCCTTGATAAGACG